>NW_025746712.1:67500-92127 GCF_021184085.1 Oncorhynchus gorbuscha
CCTGCCAGTCTCTTGGGTTGCCAATAAGACCATATGGATACTGTGTGGTCAGTTAGTCTGACATCTACAGGCAGGGTTGGTGTGAGCCTTGCAGATGTTCAACTATTGTTCAAAGGAAAGTCTCACACACGGTGTTGTTTCTATTCTTCTGTCCTTACTGTCTGTCCTTACTGTCCTTACTGTCTGTCCTTACTGTCCTTACTGTCTGTCCTTACTGTCCTTACTGTCTGTCTGTCCTTACTGTCTGTCTGTCCTTACTGTCCTTACTGTCTGTCTGTCCTTACTGTCTGTCTGTCCTTACTGTCTGTCTGTCCTTACTGTCTGTCCTTACTGTCTGTCCTTACTGTCTGTCTGTCCTTACTGTCTGTCCGTACTGTCCTTACTGTCTGTCTGTCCTTACTGTCTGTCTGTCCTTACTGTCTGTCTGTCCTTACTGTCTGTCCTTACTGTCTGTCTGTCCTTACTGTCTGTCCTTACTGTCTGTCTGTCCTTACTGTCTGTCCTTACTGTCCTTACTGTCTGTCCTTACTGTCCTTACTGTCTGTCCTTACTGTCTGTCCTTACTGTCTTTCCTTACTGTCTGTCCTTACTGTCCTTACTGTCCTTACTGTCTGTCTGTCCTTACTGTCGGTCTGTCCTTACTGTCCTTACTGTCCTTACTGTCCTTACTGTCCTTACTGTCTGTCTGTCCTTACTGTCCTTACTGTCTGTCCTTACTGTCTGTCCTTACTGTCTGTCCTTACTGTCTGTCTGTGTCTGTCTGTCTGTCTGTCTGTCTGTCTGTCTGTCTGTCTGTCTGTCTGTCTGTCTGTCTGTCTGTCTGTCTGTCCTTACTCTCTGTCCTTACTGTCTGTCTGTCCTTACTGTCTGTCCTTACTGTCCTTACTGTCTGTCTGTCCTTACTGTCTGTCTGTCCTTACTGTCTGTCTGTCCTTACTGTCTGTCCTTACTGTCTGTCTGTCCTTACTGTCTGTCTGTCCTTACTGTCTGTCCTTACTGTCTGTCTGTCCTTACTGTCTGTCTGTCCTTACTGTCTGTCTGTCCTTACTGTCTGTCTGTCCTTACTGTCTGTCCTTACTGTCTGTCCTTACTGTCCTTACTGTCCTTACTGTCTGTCTGTCCTTACTGTCTGTCTGTCCTTACTGTCCTTACTGTCTGTCTGTCCTTACTGTCTGTCTGTCCTTACTGTCTGTCCTTACTGTCTGTCTGTCTGTCTGTCTGTCTGTCTGTCTGTCTGTCTGTCTGTCTGTCTGTCTGTCTGTCTGTCTGTCTGTCTGTCTGTCTGTCTGTCTGTCTGTCTGTCTGTCTGTCTGTCTCCCAGTAAACCAGAAACATTCCCAGAAAATAAAGTAGTGTTTTGATATACAGAAAATTTAGGATGTAGGATTCTGTCTCGGGTTAGGGGTTAGGCTACAGGGCTTAGGGAAGAGGGGTTAGGGTACAGGAGTTAGGGTACAGGGGTTAGGGTACAGGGCTTAGGGAAGAGGGGTTAGGGTACAGGAGTTAGGGTACAGGGGTTATGGTACAGGGCTTAGGGGTTAGGCTACAGGGCTTAGGGAAGAGGGGTTAGGCTACAGGGCTTAGGGAAGAGGGGTTAGGGTACAGGAGTTAGGCTACAGGGCTTAGGGAAGAGGGGTTAGGGTACAGGAGTTGGGGTACAGGGGTTAGGGTACAGAGCTTAGGGAAGAGGGGTTAGGGTACAGGAGTTAGGGTACAGGGGTTAGGGTACAGGGCTTAGGGTTCAGAGGTTAAGGTCTAGGGGTTAGGGTCTAGGGTACAGGGGTTAGGGTACGGGGGTTAGGGTCTAGGGGTTAGGGTCTAGGGGTTAGGGTCTAGGGGTTAGGGTCTAGGGGTTAGGGTACAGGGGTCAGGGTCTAGGGTTTAGGGTCTAGGGCTTAGGGTACAGAGGTTAGGGTCTAGGGGTTAGGGTCTAGGGGTTAGGGTACAGAGGTTAGGGTCTAGGGGTTAGGGTCTAGGGGTTAGGGTCTAGGGCTTAGGGTCTAGGGGTTAGGGTACAGAGGTTAGGGTCTAGGGGTTAGGGTCTAGGGGTTAGGGTACAGAGGTTAGGGTCTAGGGGTTAGGGTTCTCACTGTGCATGGTATTCTGCTGACGGTTCCTCCACAGACACATGGTGATGAAGACGAGTAGGATGAGGACCATGACCCCTAGAACACAGCCCACGATCAGGTACAGCAGGCCCCCGGGCGGGGTGGGGGTGTCTGGGGGGTAGGGTCCCGGTGGGGTGATGGGGTGCTGGCTGGGGACCCCTGGGGGCTGCCGCGCTGTGTGGGGGGAAGAGGGCTTTAGTTTACTGATCCCTCTCTCCATAGTCTTCTCTCAACTAGTACTAGTAAACAGTGTGAAACCCAGCAATCTTCTCTCAACTAGTAATAGTATGTTTACCCAGCAGTCTTGTCTCAACTAGTACTAGTATGTTTACCCGGCAATCTTCTCTCAACTAGTACTAGTAAACAGTGTGAAACCCAGCAGTCTTCTCTCAACTAGTACTAGTATGTTTACCCAGCAGTCTTCTCTCAACTAGTACTAGTATGTTTACCCAGGAGTCTTCTCTCAACTAGTACTAGTAAACAGTGTGAAACCCAGCAGTCTTCTCTCAACTAGTACTAGTATGTTTAGTCAGCAGTCTTCTCTCAACTAGTACTAGTATGTTTACCCAGCAGTCTTCTCTCAACTAGTACTAGTATGTTTACCCAGCAGTCTTCTCTCAACTAGTACTAGTAAACAGTGTGAAACCCAGCAGTCTTCTCTCAACTAGTACTAGTATGTTTACCCAGCAGTACAGTTCTATATATTGTTACATTGTGTTCTATAAAACCTTAATATTGTTACATTGTGTTCTATAAACATGAATATTGGTATATTGTGTTCTATAAAACATATATATTGTTACATTGTGTTCTATAAACAGTAATATTGTTACATTGTGTTCTATAAACATTAATATTGTTACATTGTGTTCTATAAAACATTAATATTGTTACATTGTGTTCTATAAACATTAATATTGTTACATTGTGTCCTATAAACATTAATATTGTTACATTGTGTCCTATAAAACATATATATTGTTACATTGTGTTCTATAAACATTAATATTGTTACATTGTGTCCTATAAAACATATATATTGTTACATTGTGTCCTATAAACATTAATATTGTTACATTGTGTCCTATAAACATTAATATTGTTACATTGTGTCCTATAAACATTAATATTGTTACATTGTGTCCTATAAACATTAATATTGTTACATTGTGTCCTATAAAACATATATATTGTTACATTGTGTTCTATAAAACATATATATTGTTACATTGTGTCCTATAAAACATTAATATTGTTACATTGTGTCCTATAAACATTAATATTGTTACATTGTGTCCTATAAACATTAATATTGTTACATTGTGTTCTATAAAACATTAATATTGTTACATTGTGTCCTATAAAACATTAATATTGTTACATTGTGTCCTATAAAACATATATATTGTTACATTGTGTCCTATAAAACATATATATTGTTACATTGTGTTCTATAAAACATATATATTGTTACATTGTGTCCTATAAAACATTAATATTGTTACATTGTGTCCTATAAACATTAATATTGTTACATTGTGTTCTATAAAACATTAATATTGTTACATTGTGTTCTATAAAACCTTAATATTGTTACATTGTGTTCTATAAACATTAATATTGTTACATTGTGTCCTATAAACATTAATATTGTTACATTGTGTTCTATAAACATTAATATTGTTACATTGTGTCCTATAAAACATTAATATTGTTACATTGTGTCCTATAAAACATATATATTGTTACATTGTGTCCTATAAAACATATATATTGTTACATTGTGTCCTATAAAACATTAATATTGTTACATTGTGTCCTATAAACATTAATATTGTTACATTGTGTTCTATAAAACATTAATATTGTTACATTGTGTTCTATAAAACATTAATATTGTTACATTGTGTTCTATAAAACCTTAATATTGTTACATTGTGTTCTATAAAACATTAATATTGTTACATTGTGTTCTATAAAACCTTAATATTGTTACATTGTGTTCTATAAAACCTTAATATTGTTACATTGTGTTCTATAAAACATTAATATTGTTACATTGTGTTCTATAAAACCTTAATATTGTTACATTGTGTTCTATAAAACATTAATATTGTTACATTGTGTTCTATAAAACCTTAATATTGTTACATTGTGTTCTATAAAACATTAATATTGTTACATTGTGTTCTATAAACATTAATATTGTTACATTGTGTTCTATAAAACATTAATATTGTTACATTGTGTTCTATAAAACCTTAATATTGTTACATTGTGTTCTATAAACATATATATTGTTACATTGTGTCCTATAAAACATATATATTGTTACATTGTGTTCTATAAACCTTAATATTGTTACATTGTGTTCTATAAAACATTAATATTGTTACATTGTGTTCTATAAACATTAATATTGTTACATTGTGTCCTATAAACATTAATATTGTTACATTGTGTCCTATAAAACATATATATTGTTACATTGTGTTCTATAAACATTAATATTGTTACATTGTGTCCTATAAAACATATATATTGTTACATTGTGTCCTATAAACATTAATATTGTTACATTGTGTCCTATAAACATTAATATTGTTACATTGTGTCCTATAAACATTAATATTGTTACATTGTGTCCTATAAACATTAATATTGTTACATTGTGTCCTATAAAACATATATATTGTTACATTGTGTTCTATAAAACATATATATTGTTACATTGTGTCCTATAAAACATTAATATTGTTACATTGTGTCCTATAAACATTAATATTGTTACATTGTGTTCTATAAAACATTAATATTGTTACATTGTGTTCTATAAAACCTTAATATTGTTACATTGTGTTCTATAAACATTAATATTGTTACATTGTGTCCTATAAAACATTAATATTGTTACATTGTGTCCTATAAAACATATATATTGTTACATTGTGTCCTATAAACATTAATATTGTTACATTGTGTCCTATAAAACATATATATTGTTACATTGTGTCCTATAAACATTAATATTGTTACATTGTGTTCTATAAAACATTAATATTGTTACATTGTGTTCTATAAAACCTTAATATTGTTACATTGTGTTCTATAAACATTAATATTGTTACATTGTGTCCTATAAAACATTAATATTGTTACATTGTGTCCTATAAAACATATATATTGTTACATTGTGTCCTATAAAACATATATATTGTTACATTGTGTTCTATAAAACATATATATTGTTACATTGTGTCCTATAAAACATTAATATTGTTACATTGTGTCCTATAAACATTAATATTGTTACATTGTGTTCTATAAAACATTAATATTGTTACATTGTGTTCTATAAAACCTTAATATTGTTACATTGTGTTCTATAAACATTAATATTGTTACATTGTGTTCTATAAACATTAATATTGTTACATTGTGTTCTATAAACATTAATATTGTTACATTGTGTTCTATAAAACATTAATATTGTTACATTGTGTCCTATAAACATTAATATTGTTACATTGTGTTCTATAAAACATTAATATTGTTACATTGTGTTCTATAAAACCTTAATATTGTTACATTGTGTTCTATAAACATTAATATTGTTACATTGTGTCCTATAAACATTAATATTGTTACATTGTGTTCTATAAAACCTTAATATTGTTACATTGTGTTCTATAAAACATTAATATTGTTACATTGTGTTCTATAAAACCTTAATATTGTTACATTGTGTTCTATAAAACATTAATATTGTTACATTGTGTTCTATAAAACCTTAATATTGTTACATTGTGTTCTATAAACATATATATTGTTACATTGTGTCCTATAAAACATATATATTGTTACATTGTGTTCTATAAACCTTAATATTGTTACATTGTGTTCTATAAAACATTAATATTGTTACATTGTGTTCTATAAACATTAATATTGTTACATTGTGTCCTATAAAACATATATATTGTTACATTGTGTTCTATAAACATTAATATTGTTACATTGTGTCCTATAAAACATATATATTGTTACATTGTGTCCTATAAACATTAATATTGTTACATTGTGTCCTATAAACATTAATATTGTTACATTGTGTCCTATAAACATTAATATTGTTACATTGTGTCCTATAAAACATATATATTGTTACATTGTGTTCTATAAAACATATATATTGTTACATTGTGTTCTATAAAACATATATATTGTTACATTGTGTTCTATAAACATTAATATTGTTACATTGTGTCCTATAAAACATATATATTGTTACATTGTGTCCTATAAACATTAATATTGTTACATTGTGTCCTATAAACATTAATATTGTTACATTGTGTCCTATAAACATTAATATTGTTACATTGTGTCCTATAAACATTAATATTGTTACATTGTGTCCTATAAAACATATATATTGTTACATTGTGTTCTATAAAACATTAATATTGTTACATTGTGTCCTATAAACATTAATATTGTTACATTGTGTCCTATAAAACATATATATTGTTACATTGTGTTCTATAAAACATATATATTGTTACATTGTGTCCTATAAAACATATATATTGTTACATTGTGTTCTATAAAACATATATATTGTTACATTGTGTCCTATAAAACATTAATATTGTTACATTGTGTCCTATAAACATTAATATTGTTACATTGTGTTCTATAAAACATGAATATTGTTACATTGTGTTCTATAAAACCTTAATATTGTTACATTGTGTTCTATAAACATTAATATTGTTACATTGTGTCCTATAAACATTAATATTGTTACATTGTGTTCTATAAAACCTTAATATTGTTACATTGTGTTCTATAAACATTAATATTGTTACATTGTGTTCTATAAAACCTTAATATTGTTACATTGTGTTCTATAAAACCTTAATATTGTTACATTGTGTCCTATAAACATATATATTGTTACATTGTGTTCTATAAAACCTTAATATTGTTACATTGTGTTCTATAAAACATTAATATTGTTACATTGTGTTCTATAAAACATATATATTGTTACATTGTGTCCTATAAAACATATATATTGTTACATTGTGTTCTATAAACCTTAATATTGTTACATTGTGTTCTATAAAACATTAATATTGTTACATTGTGTTCTATAAACATTAATATTGTTACATTGTGTCCTATAAACATTAATATTGTTACATTGTGTCCTATAAAACATATATATTGTTACATTGTGTTCTATAAACATTAATATTGTTACATTGTGTCCTATAAAACATATATATTGTTACATTGTGTCCTATAAACATTAATATTGTTACATTGTGTCCTATAAACATTAATATTGTTACATTGTGTCCTATAAACATTAATATTGTTACATTGTGTCCTATAAACATTAATATTGTTACATTGTGTCCTATAAAACATATATATTGTTACATTGTGTTCTATAAAACATATATATTGTTACATTGTGTCCTATAAAACATTAATATTGTTACATTGTGTCCTATAAACATTAATATTGTTACATTGTGTTCTATAAAACATTAATATTGTTACATTGTGTTCTATAAAACCTTAATATTGTTACATTGTGTTCTATAAACATTAATATTGTTACATTGTGTCCTATAAACATTAATATTGTTACATTGTGTTCTATAAACATTAATATTGTTACATTGTGTCCTATAAAACATTAATATTGTTACATTGTGTCCTATAAAACATATATATTGTTACATTGTGTCCTATAAAACATATATATTGTTACATTGTGTTCTATAAAACATATATATTGTTACATTGTGTCCTATAAAACATTAATATTGTTACATTGTGTCCTATAAACATTAATATTGTTACATTGTGTTCTATAAACATTAATATTGTTACATTGTGTTCTATAAAACATTAATATTGTTACATTGTGTTCTATAAACATATATATTGTTACATTGTGTTCTATAAACATTAATATTGTTACATTGTGTTCTATAAAACATTAATATTGTTACATTGTGTTCTATAAACATATATATTGTTACATTGTGTTCTATAAACATTAATATTGTTACATTGTGTTCTATAAACATTAATATTGTTACATTGTGTTCTATAAAACATTAATATTGTTACATTGTGTCCTATAAACATTAATATTGTTACATTGTGTTCTATAAAACATTAATATTGTTACATTGTGTTCTATAAAACCTTAATATTGTTACATTGTGTTCTATAAACATTAATATTGTTACATTGTGTCCTATAAACATTAATATTGTTACATTGTGTTCTATAAAACCTTAATATTGTTACATTGTGTTCTATAAAACATTAATATTGTTACATTGTGTTCTATAAAACCTTAATATTGTTACATTGTGTTCTATAAAACATTAATATTGTTACATTGTGTTCTATAAAACCTTAATATTGTTACATTGTGTTCTATAAACATATATATTGTTACATTGTGTCCTATAAAACATATATATTGTTACATTGTGTTCTATAAACCTTAATATTGTTACATTGTGTTCTATAAAACATTAATATTGTTACATTGTGTTCTATAAACATTAATATTGTTACATTGTGTCCTATAAACATTAATATTGTTACATTGTGTCCTATAAAACATATATATTGTTACATTGTGTTCTATAAACATTAATATTGTTACATTGTGTCCTATAAAACATATATATTGTTACATTGTGTCCTATAAACATTAATATTGTTACATTGTGTCCTATAAACATTAATATTGTTACATTGTGTCCTATAAACATTAATATTGTTACATTGTGTCCTATAAACATTAATATTGTTACATTGTGTCCTATAAAACATATATATTGTTACATTGTGTTCTATAAAACATATATATTGTTACATTGTGTCCTATAAAACATTAATATTGTTACATTGTGTCCTATAAACATTAATATTGTTACATTGTGTTCTATAAAACATTAATATTGTTACATTGTGTTCTATAAAACCTTAATATTGTTACATTGTGTTCTATAAACATTAATATTGTTACATTGTGTCCTATAAACATTAATATTGTTACATTGTGTTCTATAAACATTAATATTGTTACATTGTGTCCTATAAAACATTAATATTGTTACATTGTGTCCTATAAAACATATATATTGTTACATTGTGTCCTATAAAACATATATATTGTTACATTGTGTTCTATAAAACATATATATTGTTACATTGTGTCCTATAAAACATTAATATTGTTACATTGTGTCCTATAAACATTAATATTGTTACATTGTGTTCTATAAAACATTAATATTGTTACATTGTGTTCTATAAAACCTTAATATTGTTACATTGTGTCCTATAAACATTAATATTGTTACATTGTGTTCTATAAAACATTAATATTGTTACATTGTGTTCTATAAAACATTAATATTTTTACATTGTGTTCTATAAACATTAATATTGTTACATTGTGTTCTATAAACATTAATATTGTTACATTGTGTTCTATAAACATTAATATTGTTACATTGTGTTCTATAAACATATATATTGTTACATTGTGTTCTATAAACATTAATATTGTTACATTGTGTTCTATAAAACATTAATATTGTTACATTGTGTTCTATAAACATATATATTGTTACATTGTGTTCTATAAACATTAATATTGTTACATTGTGTTCTATAAAACATTAATATTGTTACATTGTGTTCTATAAACATTAATATTGTTACATTGTGTCCTATAAACATTAATATTGTTACATTGTGTTCTATAAACATTAATATTGTTACATTGTGTTCTATAAACATTAATATTGTTACATTGTGTTCTATAAAACATTAATATTGTTACATTGTGTTCTATAAACATTAATATTGTTACATTGTGTCCTATAAACATTAATATTGTTACATTGTGTTCTATAAACATTAATATTGTTACATTGTGTTCTATAAAACATTAATATTGTTACATTGTGTTCTATAAAACATTAATATTGTTACATTGTGTCCTATAAACATTAATATTGTTACATTGTGTTCTATAAACATTAATATTGTTACATTGTGTTCTATAAACATATATATTGTTACATTGTGTTCTATAAACATTAATATTGTTACATTGTGTTCTATAAAACATTAATATTGTTACATTGTGTTCTATAAACATATATATTGTTACATTGTGTTCTATAAACATTAATATTGTTACATTGTGTTCTATAAACATTAATATTGTTACATTGTGTTCTATAAAACATTAATATTTTTACATTGTGTTCTATAAACATATATATTGTTACATTGTGTTCTATAAACATTAATATTGTTACATTGTGTTCTATAAAACATTAATATTGTTACATTGTGTTCTATAAACATTAATATTGTTACATTGTGTTCTATAAACATTAATATTGTTACATTGTGTTCTATAAACATTAATATTGTTACATTGTGTTCTATAAACATTAATATTGTTACATTGTGTTCTATAAAACATTAATATTGTTACATTGTGTTCTATAAACATATATATTGTTACATTGTGTTCTATAAACCTTAATATTGTTACATTGTGTTCTATAAAACATTAATATTGTTACATTGTGTTCTATAAACATTAATATTGTTACATTGTGTCCTATAAACATTAATATTGTTACATTGTGTCCTATAAAACATATATATTGTTACATTGTGTTCTATAAACATTAATATTGTTACATTGTGTCCTATAAAACATATATATTGTTACATTGTGTCCTATAAACATTAATATTGTTACATTGTGTCCTATAAACATTAATATTGTTACATTGTGTCCTATAAACATTAATATTGTTACATTGTGTCCTATAAACATTAATATTGTTACATTGTGTCCTATAAAACATATATATTGTTACATTGTGTTCTATAAAACATATATATTGTTACATTGTGTCCTATAAAACATTAATATTGTTACATTGTGTCCTATAAACATTAATATTGTTACATTGTGTTCTATAAAACATTAATATTGTTACATTGTGTTCTATAAAACCTTAATATTGTTACATTGTGTTCTATAAACATTAATATTGTTACATTGTGTCCTATAAACATTAATATTGTTACATTGTGTTCTATAAACATTAATATTGTTACATTGTGTCCTATAAAACATTAATATTGTTACATTGTGTCCTATAAAACATATATATTGTTACATTGTGTCCTATAAAACATATATATTGTTACATTGTGTTCTATAAAACATATATATTGTTACATTGTGTCCTATAAAACATTAATATTGTTACATTGTGTCCTATAAACATTAATATTGTTACATTGTGTTCTATAAACATTAATATTGTTACATTGTGTTCTATAAAACATTAATATTGTTACATTGTGTTCTATAAACATATATATTGTTACATTGTGTTCTATAAACATTAATATTGTTACATTGTGTTCTATAAAACATTAATATTGTTACATTGTGTTCTATAAACATATATATTGTTACATTGTGTTCTATAAACATTAATATTGTTACATTGTGTTCTATAAACATTAATATTGTTACATTGTGTTCTATAAAACATTAATATTGTTACATTGTGTCCTATAAACATTAATATTGTTACATTGTGTTCTATAAAACATTAATATTGTTACATTGTGTTCTATAAAACCTTAATATTGTTACATTGTGTTCTATAAACATTAATATTGTTACATTGTGTCCTATAAACATTAATATTGTTACATTGTGTTCTATAAAACCTTAATATTGTTACATTGTGTTCTATAAAACATTAATATTGTTACATTGTGTTCTATAAAACCTTAATATTGTTACATTGTGTTCTATAAAACATTAATATTGTTACATTGTGTTCTATAAAACCTTAATATTGTTACATTGTGTTCTATAAACATATATATTGTTACATTGTGTCCTATAAAACATATATATTGTTACATTGTGTTCTATAAACCTTAATATTGTTACATTGTGTTCTATAAAACATTAATATTGTTACATTGTGTTCTATAAACATTAATATTGTTACATTGTGTCCTATAAACATTAATATTGTTACATTGTGTCCTATAAAACATATATATTGTTACATTGTGTTCTATAAACATTAATATTGTTACATTGTGTCCTATAAAACATATATATTGTTACATTGTGTCCTATAAACATTAATATTGTTACATTGTGTCCTATAAACATTAATATTGTTACATTGTGTCCTATAAACATTAATATTGTTACATTGTGTCCTATAAACATTAATATTGTTACATTGTGTCCTATAAAACATATATATTGTTACATTGTGTTCTATAAAACATATATATTGTTACATTGTGTCCTATAAAACATTAATATTGTTACATTGTGTCCTATAAACATTAATATTGTTACATTGTGTTCTATAAAACATTAATATTGTTACATTGTGTTCTATAAAACCTTAATATTGTTACATTGTGTTCTATAAACATTAATATTGTTACATTGTGTCCTATAAACATTAATATTGTTACATTGTGTTCTATAAACATTAATATTGTTACATTGTGTCCTATAAAACATTAATATTGTTACATTGTGTCCTATAAAACATATATATTGTTACATTGTGTCCTATAAAACATATATATTGTTACATTGTGTTCTATAAAACATATATATTGTTACATTGTGTCCTATAAAACATTAATATTGTTACATTGTGTCCTATAAACATTAATATTGTTACATTGTGTTCTATAAAACATTAATATTGTTACATTGTGTTCTATAAAACCTTAATATTGTTACATTGTGTCCTATAAACATTAATATTGTTACATTGTGTTCTATAAAACATTAATATTGTTACATTGTGTTCTATAAAACATTAATATTTTTACATTGTGTTCTATAAACATTAATATTGTTACATTGTGTTCTATAAACATTAATATTGTTACATTGTGTTCTATAAACATTAATATTGTTACATTGTGTTCTATAAACATATATATTGTTACATTGTGTTCTATAAACATTAATATTGTTACATTGTGTTCTATAAAACATTAATATTGTTACATTGTGTTCTATAAACATATATATTGTTACATTGTGTTCTATAAACATTAATATTGTTACATTGTGTTCTATAAAACATTAATATTGTTACATTGTGTTCTATAAACATTAATATTGTTACATTGTGTCCTATAAACATTAATATTGTTACATTGTGTTCTATAAACATTAATATTGTTACATTGTGTTCTATAAACATTAATATTGTTACATTGTGTTCTATAAAACATTAATATTGTTACATTGTGTTCTATAAACATTAATATTGTTACATTGTGTCCTATAAACATTAATATTGTTACATTGTGTTCTATAAACATTAATATTGTTACATTGTGTTCTATAAAACATTAATATTGTTACATTGTGTTCTATAAAACATTAATATTGTTACATTGTGTCCTATAAACATTAATATTGTTACATTGTGTTCTATAAACATTAATATTGTTACATTGTGTTCTATAAACATATATATTGTTACATTGTGTTCTATAAACATTAATATTGTTACATTGTGTTCTATAAAACATTAATATTGTTACATTGTGTTCTATAAACATATATATTGTTACATTGTGTTCTATAAACATTAATATTGTTACATTGTGTTCTATAAACATTAATATTGTTACATTGTGTTCTATAAAACATTAATATTTTTACATTGTGTTCTATAAACATATATATTGTTACATTGTGTTCTATAAACATTAATATTGTTACATTGTGTTCTATAAAACATTAATATTGTTACATTGTGTTCTATAAACATTAATATTGTTACATTGTGTTCTATAAACATTAATATTGTTACATTGTGTTCTATAAACATTAATATTGTTACATTGTGTTCTATAAACATTAATATTGTTACATTGTGTTCTATAAAACATTAATATTGTTACATTGTGTTCTATAAACATATATATTGTTACATTGTGTTCTATAAACCTTAATATTGTTACATTGTGTTCTATAAAACATTAATATTGTTACATTGTGTTCTATAAACATTAATATTGTTACATTGTGTCCTATAAACATTAATATTGTTACATTGTGTCCTATAAAACATATATATTGTTACATTGTGTTCTATAAACATTAATATTGTTACATTGTGTCCTATAAAACATATATATTGTTACATTGTGTCCTATAAACATTAATATTGTTACATTGTGTCCTATAAACATTAATATTGTTACATTGTGTCCTATAAACATTAATATTGTTACATTGTGTCCTATAAACATTAATATTGTTACATTGTGTCCTATAAAACATTGTGTGTGTGTGTGGGGGGGGGTCCAGTTCTACCTTTGGTCTCACAGATCATGACGTTGCTATATTCACTCTCTCCCCCATCGTTGAAACACTGCATCTTGATGTCATAGGATGTCTCTGGCTGGAGCTGACCTATCAGGTGCCACTGTTTCAGACCTGGGGGAGAAAGAAAGAGAGAAAGAAAGTGAGATAGAGAGAGGGAGAGAGAGAGACAGAGACAGAGAGAGAGAGAGAGAGAGAGAGACAGAGAGAGAGAGAGAGAGACAGAGACAGAGAGAGAGAGAGAGAGAGAGACAGAGAGAGAGAGAGAGAGAGAGAGAGAGAGACAGAGACAGAGACAGAGAGAGAGAGAGAGAGAGAGAGAGAGAGAGAGAGAGAGAGAGAGAGAGAGAGAGAGAGAGAGAGAGAGCAGAGAGAGACACAGAGAGAGAGACAGAGAGAGACTTAAATATGGGTTGTATTTACAATGGTGTTTGTTATTCACTGGTTGCCCTTTTCTCGTGGCAACAGGTCACAAATCTTGCTGCTGTGATGGAACACTGTGGTATTTCACCCAATAGATATGGGAGTTTATCAAAATTGGGTTTGTTTTCAAATTCTTTGTGGGTCTGTGTAATCTGAGGGAAGTATGTCTCTCTAAAATGGTCATACGTTTGGCAGGAGGTTAGGAAGTGCAGCTCAGTTTCCACCTCATTTTGTGGGCAGTGTGTGCACATGTACTGGTATTACATTTTTCTTTACCCTTTATTTAACTAGGCAAGACAGTTAAGAACAAATTCTTATCTACAATGTCGGCCTAGGAACAGTGGGTTAACTGGTCTAGGAACAGTGGGTTAACTGGTCTAGGAACAGTGGAACAGTGGGTTAACTGGCCTAGGAACAGTGGGTTAACTGGTCTAGGAACAGTGGGTTAACTGGTCTAGGAACAGTGGAACAGTGGGTTAACTGGTCTAGGAACAGTGGAACAGTGGGTTAACTGGTCTAGGAACAGTGGGTTAACTGGTCTAGGAACAGTGGAATAGTGGGTTAACTGGTCTAAGAGGGACATCACAACACTACACTACATAATGAGGGACAACACTACATCATGAGGGACATCACAACACCACACTACATAATGAGGGACTACACTACATAATGAGGGACATCACAACACTACACTACATAATGAGGGACATCACAACACTACACTACATAATCAAATCAAATCAAATCAAATCAAATTTGATTTGATTACACTACATAATGAGGGACAACACTACATCATGAGGGACATCACAACACCACACTACATAATGAGGGACAACACAACACTACATAATGAGGGACATCACAACACTACATAATGAGGGACATCACAACACTACATAATGAGGGACAACACAACACTACATAATGAGGAACATCACAACACTACACTACATAATGAGGGACATCACAACACTACATAATGAGGGACATCACAACACTACACTACATAATGAGGGACAACACAACACTACATAATGAGGGACATCACTACACTACATAATGAGGGACATCACAACACTACACTACATAATGAGGGACAACACAACACTACATAATGAGGGACATCACTACACTACATAATGAGGGACATCACAACACTACACTACATAATGAGGGACAACACTACACTACATAATGAGGGACATCACAACACTACATAATGAGGGACATCACAACACTACACTACATAATGAGGGACAACACTACACTACATAATGAGGGACATCACAACACTACATAACGAGGGACATCACAACACTACATAATGAGGGACATCACAACACTACATAATGAGGGACATCACAACAATACACTACATAATGAGGGACAACACTACACTACATAATGAGGGACATCACAACACTACATAACGAGGGACATCACAACAATACACTACATAATGAGGGACAACACTACACTACATAATGAGGGACAACACTACACTACATAATGAGGGACATCACTACACTACATAATGAGAGACAACACTACACTACATAATGAGGGACAACACTACATAATGAGGGACATCACAACAATACACTACATAATGAGGGACAACAATACACTACATAATGAGGGACACAACACAACACTAGATCATGAGGGACACCACAACACAACACTACATAATGAGGGACACAACACCACACTATATAATGAGGTACATCACAACACTACATAATGAGGGACATCACAACACTACATAATGAGGGACATCACAACACTACATAATGAGGGACATCACAACACTACATAATGAGGGACACAACACAACACTAGATCATGAGGTGCATCACAACACTACATCATGAGGGACACCACAACACAACACTACATAATGAGGGACAACACAACACTACATAATGAGGGACAACACAACACTACATAATGAGGGACAACACTACACTATATAATGAGGGACAACACTACATAATGAGGGACAACACAACACTACATAATGAGGAACAACACAACACTACATAATGAGGGACAACACAACACTTCATAAAGAGAGACATCACCACACTACATAATGAGGGACAACACAACACTACATAATGAGGGACATCACAACACAACACTACATAATGAGGGACATCACAACACTACATAATGAGGGACAACACAACACTACATAATGAGGGACAACACTACATAATGAGGGACAACACAACACTACATAAATAGTTGCAAGATTGAATCCCCGAGCTGACAAGGTACAAATCTGTCGTTCTGCCCCTGTTCCCCGGTTGGCCGTCATTGAACTGACTTGCTTAGTTAAATAAAGGTAAAAATAAAATAAAATGAATAGAAACCTAAGACAACAACAGGCACATTTTTATTTTTTATTTCACCTTTATTTAACCAGGTAGGCTAGTTAAGAACAAGTTCTCATTTACAATTGCGACCTGGCCAAGATTAAGCAAAGCAGTTCGACACAAACAACAACACAGATTTACACATGGAATAAACAAAACATTCAGTCAATAATACAGTAGAACAAAAGAAAACAAAGTCTATATACAGTGAGTGGAAATGAGGTAAGATAAGGAAATAAATAGGCCATGGTGGCAAAGTAATTACAATATGGCAATTAAACACTGCCTATCTTCTCTTGAGAGCCAGGTCTGCCTACGGCAGCCTTTCTCAATAGCAAGGCTATGCTCACCGAGTCTGTACACAGTCAAAGCCTTCATGTTGGGATGTCACAGTAGGTCAGGTATTCTGCTACTGTGTTACCCTCTGTTCAGGGCTTTCTCTCTCAGTAGTCCCATGAGGAAGCAGACAGTTGCTTCACTCCAGACAACCTCTTTATATGACAGCCGACTATTAGTTCTGGCCCTGCTCCAGCATTACCCCCCTCCACCCTAGTGCCCTGTAATCAGAGAAGGGACAACTGTCTGTTCCAGGGAAATGCTACGTTTTATTTCTCATTTCTAGTAACTGAGGCCTACAACTGAATGCTGAGAATGTGTAGTGCTAGACGACAGGATTACTAAAACTAGCTGTGTGTACAAGTGCAGTATATGAAGCTAATCCTGTGTAATGGAAGTCTTCCGACTAGCTTGGAGAGACAGTACCGTATCGAAGAGCCCTCACTGCTGCTCCACCAAACAGGAAGTCTTCTGACTAGCTTGGAGAGACAGTACCGTATCGAAGAGCCCTCACTGCTGCTCCACCAAACAGGAAGTCTTCCGACTAGCTTGGAGAGACAGTACCGTATCGAAGAGCCCTCACTGCTGCTCCACCAAACAGGAAGTCTTCTGACTAGCTTGGAGAGACAGTACCGTATCGAAGAGCCCTTACTGCTGCTCCACCAAACAGGAAGTCTTCTGACTAGCTTGTAGAGACAGTACCGTATCGAAGAGCCCTCACTGCTGCTCCATCATCCTATTTTTCCAACTTAATTGAGGAAAATAAGACCAATCCAAAATTTATTTTTGACACTGTCGCAAAGCGAACTAAAAAGCAGCATTCCCCAAGAGAGGATGGCTTTCACTTCAGCAGTGATAAATTCATGAACTTCTTTGAGGAAAAGATCATTAGAAAGCAAATTACGGACTCCTCTTTAAATCTGCGTATTTCTCCAAAACTCAGTTGTCCTGAGTCTGCACAACTCTGCCAGGACCTAGGATCAAGTGAGACACATATCCACCAGACGTGTACCAAACTCACTAAAAGTGTCAGTAATAAAGCCTCTCTTTAAAAAGCCAAACCTTGACCCAGAAAATATAAAAACTATCGGCCTTTATCAAATCTCCCAATCCTCTCTAAATGTTCCTCTCTAAAATGTTTTTGAAAAAGCTGTTGAAGGACCTCGGCGTTACTCTCTTTTGACGAACATATCAAGACTGTTTCAAGGACAGCTTTTTTATATCTACGTAACATTGCAAAAATCAGAAACTTTCTCTCCAAAAATGATGCAGAAAAATGTATCCATGCTTTTGTTACTTCTAGGTTAGACTACTGCAATGCTCTACTTTCCGGCTACCAGGATAAAGCACTAAGTAAACTTCAGTTAGTGCTAAATACGGCTGCTAGAATCCTGACTAGAACCAAAAAAATTAGATTATATTACTCTAGTGCTAGCCTCCCTACACTGGCTTCCTGTTAAGGCAAGGGCTGATTTCAAGGTTTTACTGCTAACCTACAAAGCATTACATGGGCTTGCTCCTACCTACCTCTCTGATTTGGTCCTGCCGTACATACCTACACGTACGCTACGGTCACAAGACGCAGGCCTCCTAATTGTCCCTAGAATTTCTAAGCAAACAGCTGGAGGCAGGGCTTTCTCCTATAGAGCTCCATTTTTATGGAACGGTCTGCCTACCCATGTCAGAGACGCAAACTCGGTCTCAACCTTTAAGTCTTTACTGAAGACTCATCTCTTCAGTGGGTCATATGATTGAGTGTAGTCTGGCCCACGAGTGTGAAGGTGAACGGAAAGGCTCTGGAGCAACGAACCTCCCTTGCTGTCTCTGCCTGGCTGGTTCCCCTCTTTCCACTGGGATTCTCTGCCTCTAACCCTATTACAGGGGCTGAGTCACTGGCTTACTGGGGCTCTCTCATACCATCACTGACGTGATCATCCTGTCTGGGTTGGCGCCCCCCCTTGGGTTCATGCTGTGGCGGAGATCTTCGTGGGCTATACTCAGCCATGTCTCAAGGTAGTAAGTTGGTGGTTGAAGATATCCCTCTAGTGGTGTTGGGGCTGTGCTTTGGCAAAGTGGGTGGGGTTATATCCTGCCTGGTTGGCCCTGTCCGGGGGTATCATCAGACGGGGCCACAGTGTCTCCCAACCCCTCCTGTCTCAGCCTCCAGTAATGATGCTGCAATAGGGTCAGTCTGTTATATCTGGAGTATTTCTCCTGTCTTATCCGGTGCCCTGTGTGAATTTAAGTATGTCCTTCTAATTCTCTCTCTCTCCATCACTCTCTTTCTCTTCTCTCGGAGGACCTGAGCCCTAGGACCTTGCCTCAGGACTACCTGGCCTGATGACTCCTTGCTGTCTCCAGTCCACCTGGCCGTGCTGCTGCTCCAGTTTCAACTGTTCTGCCTGCGACTATGGAACCCTGACCTGTTTACCGGACGTGCTACCTGTCCCAGACCGGCTGTTTTCAACTGTGTAATACCTGAGTACATTGTTATAGAAGCTAACCCTGTGTAATACCTGAATACATTGTTATAGAAGCTAACCCTGTGTAATACCTGAGTACATTGTTATAGAAGCTAACCCTGTGTAATACCTGAGTACACGGTTACTAAGGTTAACTAGTATATATACACACACACCCTGTACCTCCCTCCCTCCCTCCCTCCCTCCCTCCCTCCCTCCCTCCCTCCCTCCCTCTCTCTCGAACCGTACTCAGATTTCAGTTCAGGGCCATTAGCACTCAGACATTTATTAAAAAACACATTTCACAGACACACACAGACACAGACAGACTCACATACACACACAGTAAACTGACCTTCAACCACGTCCCGTTTGTAATCACTGTCATTGTCACTATCAGTAGGTCTGTAGTAGATGTAGAATCCTTGGATGGGTGTGTTGTTGTTGCTAGAAGGGGTGTACTGGAGGAACCACACATAATCAGAGTTAGATCACAGCATCTCAGCATACATAACAACTGCCTGGTTGACAATGTAAACATTGAAGAGTAAAGAGTCCTCTAGAAAAGGAAAGAGTGAACCCTCACACTAAGCGACCCGTTCATCAATATGACTGTTCTAATAGTTCTAATCGTCTTCTCAGAACACATCAGAGTTCTAATCGTCTTCTCAGAACACAACAGAGTTCTAATCGTCTTCTCAGAACACATCAGAGTTCTAATCGTCTTCTCAGAACACATCAGAGTTCTAATCGTCTTCTCAGAACACATCAGAGTTCTAATCGTCTTCTCAGAACACATCAGAGTTCTAATCCTCTTCTCAGAACACAAAGGAGCTCTATTCGTCCTCTCAGAACACATCAGAGTTCTAATCGTCTTCTCAGAACACAACAGAGTTCTAATCCTCTTCTCAGAACACATCAGAGTTCTAATCGTCTTCTCAGAACACATCAGAGTTCTAATCCTCTTCTCAGAACACAAAGGAGCTCTATTCATCCTCTCAGAACACATCAGAGTTCTAATCGTCTTCTCAGAACACATCAGAGTTCTAATCGTCTTCTCAGAACACAACAGAGTTCTAATCGTCTTCTCAGAACACAAAGGAGCTCTATTCGTCCTCTTTCCTCTCTCAGCCCCATGCAATAATATAATAATAATATATGCCATTTAGCAGACGCTTTTATCCAAAGCGACTTACAGTCATGTGTGCATACATTCTACGTATGGGTGGTCCCGGGGATCGAACCCACTACCCTGGCGTTACAAGCGCCATGCTCTACCAACTGAGCTACACAGGACCATGCAACATCACACACACACACACACACACACACACACACACACACACACACACACACACACACACACACACACACACACACACACACACACACACACACACACACACACACACACACACACACACACACACACACACACACACACTCTGGGTGGTGGTATGCATTACTGACTGTCCAGCGTAGCATGATCTGAGTGTCGCTGACGGCGTCTGTAGAGGAGATGTGCGGTCCGGCCACCGGGCGGTCTGAGAAGCGTGGGCTCGCTGCTGACACCTGGTACGGCCTAGAGGTGGCGCTGTGAGGACTGTCCCCATTCTGGTTCATAGCTAGAACACGGAATTTATAGGTGGAGCCTGCAGACAGAGGAGCACATGGACAGAATGAAATAACATGGGGAGTACCCTAACCCTTAACCCTAACCCCTAACCCTAACCCTAACATGGGGAGTACCCTAACCCTAACATGGGGAGTACCCTAACCCTAACTCTTAACCCTAGCCCTTAACCCTAACCCTAACTCCTAACCCTTAACCCTAACCCTTAACCCCTAATCCTAACCCCAACCCCAACCCCTATCCCTTAACCCTAACCCCTAATTCCAACCCCTAACCCTATCCCTTAACCCTATCCCCTCAACCTATCCCCTAACCCCTAACTCAAACCCTAACCCCTAACCCTTAACCCTAACCCCTAATCCTAACCCCTAAACCTTCCCAGGGTACAAACCTTCTGTTTCCCAGGGTATACATCTTCTGTTTCCCAGGGTACAAACCTTCGGCTTCCCAGGGTACAAACCTTCTGTTTCCCAGGGTACAAACCTTCTGTTTCCCAGGGTATAAATCTTCTGTTTCCCAGGGTACAAACCTTCTGTTTCCCAGGGTACAAACCTTCTGTTTCCCAGAGTCTTTCAGATAGTTATTTTTGGCCACCTGTGATTGTTGTACCAGTTGAAGTGTTCTATGGTAGAGGTACATTGAATGTGGTGGATCTATATGAAGGTAAAAAAACTTTTGTACCTGTGATACTATCTGAGGTATGAACCTCACAGGAGGCTGGCGGCACCTTAAATGGGGAGGACAGGCTCGTGGAATCAGTAGAATGGTATCTAACACAGCACATTAAACATGCTCCGTCCCCAGGGCATTACTCTGAGCCGTCCTCCCCTCAGCAGCCTCCTGTGACCTATAACTAAAAGTAGACTCAGGGAGTCTGTGTGTCTCACCATGTTCCAGACTGCGTACTTCCACGGACAGTTTGAGAGGAGAGATGTTGTCGGCGGCAACGGCCCACTCGGCGCTGCGGCCCTGGCGACGATACTCCACGCGGAACGCTGTGATTGGAGAGCCCCCATTAGCCCGCGGGATCCACGTGACGTAAACAGAACTCTCCGTCGCCATGGAGATGGTGGGCCTATCAGGGGCCTCGGGAACTGGAACCAGGAAGAGAAAATAAATCAGCCAACCAATCAGAGCCTGAGAAATAATATACCTCCACTCAATCAAACTCCAACTGAAATGACTGGAAACTGAAAACATTACATCAGCCACCCATCTACTGAAAACATTACATCAGCCATCCATCTACTGAAAACATTACATCAGCCATCCATCTACTGAAAACATTACATCAGCCATCCATCTACTGAAAACATTACATCAGCCATCCATCTACTGAAAACATTACATCAGCCATCCATCTACTGAAAACATTACATCAGCCATCCATCTACTGAAAACATTACATCAGCCATCCATCTACTGAAAACATTACATCAGCCATCCATCTACTGAAAACATTACATCAGCCATCCATCTACTGAAAACATTACATCAGCCATCCATCTACTGAAAACATTACATCAGCCATCCATCTACTGAAAACATTACATCAGCCATCCATCTACTGAAAACATTACATCAGCCATCCATCTACTGAAAACATTACATCAGCCATCCATCTACTGAAAACATTACATCAGCCATCCATCTACTGAAAAGACAGAACACAAACACGGAATACGGGAGGAGGAAGGGAGGGAGGGAGGGAGAGAGAGAGAGAGAGAGAGAGAGAGAGAGAGAGAGAGAGAGAGAGAGAGAGAGAGAGAGAGAGAGTGGGACAGAGAGAGAGAGAGAGAGAGAGAGTGGGACAGAGAGAGAGAGAGAGAGAGAGAGAGAGAGAGAGGGACAGAGAGAGAGAGAGAGGGACAGAGAGAGAGAGAGAGAGAGAGAGAGAGAGAGAGAGAGTGAGAGAGAGAGAGTGAGAGAGAGACAGAAAGAGAGAGAGAGAGAGAGAGAGAGAGAGAGAGAGAGAGAGAGAGAGAGAGAGAGAGAGAGAGAGAGGAAGAGAGAGAGAGACAGAAAGAGAGAGAGAGAGAGAGAGAGAGAGAGAGAGAGAGAGAGAGAGAGAGGGGGAGAGAGAGAGAGCTGCACTTCCTAACCTCCTGCCTAATTTTTGACCATATTAGAGAGACATATTTCCCTCAGATTACACAGATCCACAAAGAATTAGAACACAAACGCAATTTTGATAAACTCCCATATCTACTGGGTGAAATACCACAGTGTGACATCACAGCAGCAAGATTTGTGACCTGTTGCCACGAGAAAAGGGCAACCAGTGAAGAACAAACACCATTGTAAATACAACCCATATTTATGCTTATTTATTTTATCTTGTGTATTCTAACCATTTGTGCATCGTTACAACACTGTATATAGACATAATATTATATGCCATTTAGCAGACGCTTTTATCCAAAGCGACTTACAGTCATGTGTGCATACATTCTACGTATGGGTGGTCCCGGGAATCGAACCCACATCCCTGGCGTTACAAGCGCCATGCTCTACCAACTGAGCTACAGAAGGACCAATACGACATCTGTATATATATATAAATATATAACATGACATTTGTAATGTCTTTATTGTTTTGGAACTTCTGTGAGTATAATGTTAATTTTAATTATCCATGTGTATGTTAATTTTAATTTGTATTGTTTATTTCACTTGTATTTATAATCTTCACTTGCCTATAAAGCCATTTGAATTGAGTTGAATTGATATTGATTAATTGGGTTAGCGAGAGGACAAATGAGCAGAAAGCAGAACAGCTATAGGGCCACTTAGAAAC
>NW_025746713.1:10000-37500 GCF_021184085.1 Oncorhynchus gorbuscha
AACATTAAGTGCTTACAAGCCGATAAACGCTGCCGATAAACGCTGCCGTTAAATTCCTATAGGCGGGTGCTGATGGACAGTGCCAGTAGGATCAAGGCTGCTAGCTGAACTGGAAGGCACCAGATGACAGAGTATCCAAGTGTGCTGGGAACTAAATGTTTCCCCTTGAGATGGGCTGCCCACTGTGATGGGAGGAATGAGGTGCGATCAAATCAAATCAAATTGTATTTGTCACATGCGCCGAACACAACAGGTGTTGTGAAATGCTTACAGACGAGCTGGGATAGCACACACACACACACAGGATGGAATACATATACACACACACACACACACAGGATGGAATACATACACACACACACACACAGGATGGAATACATACACACACACACACACACACACACACACACACACACACACACACACACACACACACACACACACACACACACACACACACACACACACACACACACACATGCACAGGATGGAATACACACACACACACACAGGATGGAATACATACACACACACACACACACAGATGGAATACATACACACACACATGCACAGGATGGAATACATACACACACACAGGATGGAATACACACACACACACACACACAGGATGGAATACACACACACACACACACACACACACACACACACACACACACACACACACACACACACACACACACACACACACACACACACACACACACACACACATACACACATACACACATACAGACACACACACATGCACAGGATGGAATACACACACACACACACACACACACACACACACACACACACACACACACACACACACACACACACACACACACACACACACACACACACACACACAGGATGGAATACACACACACACACACACACACACACACACACACACACACACACACACACACACACACACACACACACACACACATGCACAGGATGGAATACATACACACACACACACACACACACACACACACACACAGGATGGAATACATACACACACACACAGGATGGAATACATACACACACACACACACACACAGGATGGAATACATACACACACACATACACACACACACACACACACACACAGGATGGAATACATACACACACACATACACACTCCTCCTACCCTCTGCCAGCTGTTCCAGTTAACCTGCCATCCATGGCCAGACACAAAGGCAACCACTTATTCCCTCGAAGGTACATAGTGGAGCTGAGCCACAGATGAACAACAACTAGAACAGCAATACATTTGTGTGTCTTTAGTTGTATTTTTGTATACATGTAAGTCTGTAATGTCTACATGCTAATGTTCTAAATGTATGTCAATTATCAATTATTTTTGTTTGTAATGTATTTTTCATTATGTATCGGCAGTGGTGTAAAGTACTTAAGTAAAAACACTTTAAAGTACTACTCAAGTAATTTTGGGGGGTATCTGTACTTTACTATTTATATTTTTGACAACTTTTATTTTTACTTCAATACATTCTGTAGACTGTAGCCTTCAAGCTCCTTGACTCTGTTCTGACCCCTTACTGTATCCTCCAGTCTCCCTGGCCCTGTTCTGACCCCTTACTGTATCCTCCAGTCTCCCTGGCCCTGTTCTGACCCCTTACTGTAGCCTCCAGTCTCCCTGGCCCTGTTCTGACCCCTTACTGTAGCCTCCAGTCTCCCTGGCCCTGTTCTGACCCCTTACTGTAGCCTCCAGTCTCCCTGGCCCTGTTCTGACCCCTTACTGTAGCCTCCAGTCTCCCTGGCCCTGTTCTGACCCCTTACTGTAGCCTCCAGTCTCCCTGGCCCTGTTCTGACCCCTTACTGTATCCTCCAGTCTCCCTGGCCCTGTTCTGACCCCTTACTGTATCCTCCAGTCTCCCTGGCCCTGTTCTGACCCCTTACTGTAGCCTCCAGTCTCCCTGGCCCTGTTCTGACCCCTTACTGTAGCCTCCAGTCTCCCTGGCCCTGTTCTGACCCCTTACTGTATCCTCCAGTCTCCCTGGCCCTGTGTAATAATATATACCTACTATAGTGTAATAATGTATACATACTATAGTATATAGACTATAGTGTAATAATGTATACATACTATAGTGTGTAGACTATAGTCTACTAATGTATACATACCATAGTGTAATAATGTATACATACTATAGTGTATAGACTATAGTGTAATAATGTATACATACTATAGTGTGTAGACTATAGTGTACTAATGTATACATACTATAGTGTGTAGACTATAGTGTAATAATGTATACATACTATAGTGTATAAGCTATAGCAAAATAATGTATACATATTATAGTGTGTAGACTATAGTGTAATAATGTATACATACTATAGTGTGTAGACTTTAGTGTGGTGTGACTGAGTTGAACAGAGCTACTGCTATAGTCAGTTACGCATTCTGTATAGGCTAGTGTAGCAGCTGCTGCTGGCAATGGAAGGAGTGAGAGAGAGAGAGAGAGAGAGAGAGAGAGAGAGAGAGAGAGAGAGAGAGAGAGAGAGAGAGAGAGAGAGAGAGAGAGAGAGAGAGAGAGAGAGAGAGAGAGAGAGAGAGAGAGAGAGGGAGAGAGGGAGTGAGGGAGAGAGAGAGAGGGAGGGAGCGAGGGAGAGCGAGGGAGAGAGAGAGAGGGTTTCTGTAAAGCTGCATTATGAGTCAAGGACCTACATCCCTCTATACAGCAGGAGAGAGCGCTATGCTTTCTAAGGTCTAAAGAGATAGCGGTGTGGCAGTGACTGGATATTAAATAGACACTCTTCCAGGTTGCCTACTACACTACACGTCCCAGTGGCTGTCTGGCTGCTGTGTAGACTGGTCTATAACCACAGACTAATAAAGAAAGCTTTCAGCTTCTCTGTGATGCTGGTGCTCCCATAACTACTGAGCTGCTGAACGCAGGATCACCTCTCCCGCTACTGACTATAAAGCCTACTCAACACAGGATCACCTCTCCCCCTACTGACTATAAAGCCTACTCAACACAGGATCACCTCTCCCCCTACTGACTATAAAGCTATAAAGCCTACTCAACACAGGATCACCTCTCCCCTACTGACTATAAAGCCTACTCAACACAGGATCACCTCTCCCCTACTGACTATAAAGCCTACTCAACACAGGATCACCTCTCCCCCTACTGACTATAAAGCCTACTCAACACAGGATCACCTCTCCCCTACTGACTATAAAGTCTACTGGCACAGGATCACCTCTCCCACTACTGACTATAAAGCCTACTCAACACAGGATCACCTCTCCCACTACTGACTATAAAGCCTACTCAACACAGGATCAACACTATAAAGGATCACCTCTCCCACTACTGACTATAAAGCCTACTCAACACAGGATCACCTCTCCCACTACTGACTATAAAGCCTACTCAACACAGGATCACTATAAAGCCTCTCCCAGGATCTACTGACTATAAAGCCTACTCAACACAGGATCACCTCTCCCACTACTGACTATAAAGCCTACTCAACACAGGATCACCTCTCCCCCTACTGACTATAAAGCCTACTCAACACAGGATCACCTCTCCCCCTACTGACTATAAAGCCTACTCAACACAGGATCACCTCTCCCACTACTGACTATAAAGCCTACTCAACACAGGATCACCTCTCCCACTACTGACTATAAAGCCTACTCAACACAGGATCACCTCTCCCACTACTGACTATAAAGCCTACTGGAACAAGCTCTATATGAGCCATAAGGGTTGCAGCATTTTAGCCTGATTCTTTACACATATTGTACAGCGTTACCCCCAAGCAGCCCAGTGTTTGGAGCTAAATATTGAAGATATTCTATATGTATAACAAATGTATTATGTCCTTGAACAATTGATATAGCCTACAGTAATGAATTGCTATCCATGTATTCCAGTTGTGTGGCATGTTGTTCTGTGGAGAAGAGGATTGGATCAAAGACGTTGTCATGACAATTTAACAGTGAGGTTAAATGACTTTTTGACTTAAAGCTACCGTTGCTCACTATCCGTGCTGTCGGACACAGGCGTGCCCTCATAGCATTTATGTAATAGCCTATATCGTATAAGGCTGCACATGGACATTTATAGAGTGATTTCAAATACTCTATAATAGCCTACTCTCTCTCTCTCTCTCTCTCTCTCTCTCACTCTATATATATATATAGTTATTTTATTTGTATTTTTACTATATACTGGAAAATCAAAGAGTGAATGGGAAAACCAAAATCACTTGACCAGACAAGCTACGGATCTCCCTTCCCAACCCCAAAACCATATCGGTCATGTACCTAGACCTGGGCCACTTGAGTGGAGACGTGCGACGCACAGCAACGCAGCCCACAACTTATCATCGGCGACGCTTTCCAGCTACGGAGACAGGAGATGTGCCATTTGAGGTTACAATAAACGTTTCATGATGCAACGTGCGCTTTCCACAAGTTACAGACCGCACGAAAACAGAGACGCCGTGCACAAGCTACGCGGTGACTCTCTGAGAGGTATCATATGAAACATCTAGTCCTACACAGTGGGATGTGAATTATTGGATGTCATTGCGCTAGGATATATCAACGAGACGAGAGAGTGGTGGGGAAATATCCACCTCTTGGTGTGCAATAGGATGTCACATAACATACTGCAGAGCCGACTGTTGTACCAAGGTGGACAAATGTCTCTTAACACACTGCGAAATTCTGCCACCCCATAGGCTACATTCACTAATATCCCTTGGTCAATATCACTTTACCTACAGAGTTCAGCGCGGGCAGACGCGCGTACGCATTTGGGCAAGTAAATGCTCAAAATGAATGAAGCAGTACACATGCTCTAAAGCGTTAAACGGCAGAAAATGCACCACAACTGCACATAGAAAAGCATCAACAATAAATGACGCAATCTTATTCTATACCAGAGTGGCGATGGTGGGAAAAATTGTAAAAGGTAATAAATAAAAAAAACTGAAATCCCAAACCCGCAAGAGAAGGATGGTGCAGTGTTCTCTCTCCGC
The DNA here is from genome assembly GCF_021184085.1 of Oncorhynchus gorbuscha. NCBI lineage: Eukaryota > Metazoa > Chordata > Actinopteri > Salmoniformes > Salmonidae > Oncorhynchus > Oncorhynchus gorbuscha. Next base: position 15,041 of record NW_025746713.1, read on the forward strand.
GCGGCATGGCTATACGGCAGAGAACAGGTATACACGCCTTTACCTGGTGCAGAGGCATCCGCGCCCCAATTCTTCAAAAAAGAAAACGATAAAGACCAAAAAATAATAGTCCCGTTAAATGACCACCCTGTGACAAGCCCGTCCTTACCTGTAATCGCTGCGGATATCAGTTTACAGCCGCAGTCGCATTGACACTGCGGTAACAGGCACGTTCCGATGAATCCCAACTCCTTTACTTCCAAATTAGAACGAGATGCGTAAAAAGAAGCACCTTTTGGTATCCTAATCCACAGGGCTGTGATGCCTCTTTATGAATTGGTCCGTTCTAAATCCTCCGCAGCGACGTGTTAGTCAAAAGCATGAGAATCCAGCGCGAAAGGAAATAGCAGCAGGATCCCAACAACACTTCCGATCAGCGAGTCCCTCTCCAGCCACTATGCCGCTCCGAGTGGACTCAGACCCGGCGGGATCGCAACACCTCCCATCCCAAACGCGGACGCACTTATGCCTTGAAATTCGCTGCACTGTAGGATTCCGCAAGAGGCTGTGTGTGTCGCGCTGTAGATCAGTGCGATGCTCCCATCTGAAAGGCGTTGTGTGATGCTGCGACGAGAGGGGATAAGAGAGAGAGAGGGTGCTTTTCGAGTTTGCAGGTTCCGAGCTGACAACTGAGTAACTGGGCAGGGATTTGAGTGTATGGCGCTATGCCGGGGCGCAAGGAGCGACTGTCTTGTTTTACCAAGCCTTCTGACTCGCCCGCAGTGACATCTCGGATCGAGGGCTGTGATTGGGCTAATTGTAAAATTTCACTGGCAGCAATCACATCCGCGCAGCTCACATGATGAATGAGAGGCATATGCTGAAGCCCGCAGCCAGAGAATGTATTTCTATGTTTATGTAATGCATTCATTCCAGCGTGAAGGGATTTGGCTATGCCAAAGGGAATCCACATGAATACAATACTGCGGGTGAAATGATCATCGGATTTAAATATCTAATCAGAGCATCATTTGAAGATGGAGATTAGGGAAATTAAATATAATTAAGACACTTGCTCTGTGTCAAGGGATTATCTTATTTTGTCGTTGATTATTTTTTAAAGTTTCTAACAGCTAATCAAGATATTTGGCTTTCCGTTGGTATTATGATATTTACGAATGCCTATGCAATGACTAGAAAAACTAGAAAAACCTTTTCAGTAAGACATTCACAAAAATAATGGTATTTATTATAGCCAAACCACATTATAGCCTATAAATTAATTGTAGGCTACATTCCTAATTTGCCTTACCAATTAGGCATAATAGTCACATTTTCAATGATAAGGTCAACAAGCCACATTGAGGTAGACCTACAGACAAGGGGTAACATGATTCACAAAACAGTGAATATTATTTTCCATGGTTATGTTTTATAGATGGGAAATCATTTGATTGCAGTTATGTTATCACAGGCAAAGGGGCAATTGAAGTTAAATAGCCTACCAGAATAGTAAGCAAATGTTAGGCCTACACCACACAATCCATGATTAAAATTCACGACTGACATTCTTTCTTATCTGCAGCCTACTCTACTTTACACCCTGCATACCTGACTGGGCAAGTTAAGAAAGCTGCAACCGTGCTGCAGCTACTCTTCTGACCCTGTGGGTTTTGTCTAGAAGGGATACAGTTTATGTCAAAATTGACTTTTCTTAGCAGGTTTAGAAAAACTTAAGCGGCAGGTTTTGATAATTAACGCAGCAGGTTGGGATACTTAGGTTAGGGTTAGGGTTAGGGTTAGGGTTAGGGTTAGCTAAAATGCAAAAAAACGAATAAGCAACTTTTGACGTCAATTTGATAAAAGCTGTATACCATCTAGACATGACCCTCCCTGTGCTGCTCTCCGTTGGCAAGGGCACTGCGCTTTGAAAACCTGCATCATAGCTCCACCTGCAGGCAAATCAAGAACTGCAGTTGGTTTTCTGTCACTGCCCCATGCATTGTGAACCAAACCTTGATTTTTGGCGTTTCAAACCTTGCCATGTAGGTGTTAGACAGATACGTGACATTTCTAAGCACAATTTGAAGTGAACTGTATTTTCTTGTTTGAGATAGAGAGAGAGCCAGAGTTAAGAAAATAACACAACAAAAACAGAACAGCCTACCAACCTGACCTGTATCTGGTGTCCCAGTGGCTTGCCATAATTGGTCAAAAGCAGGGCTGGCTCGAGCCTTTTGGTGTCCCGAAGCAAGATTTGGTCTAAGCAAGATTTGGTGAGGAGGGTGGGCCCCTCCCGGTGGGCCCCTCCCGGGGTGGGCCGCTCCCTGCCCTGATTTTGATGGGTAGCAACCTCACCGCAAAATATTTTAGTGGCCCCCCTCTTGATGGTGGAGAGAAAGTGTTACATTTTACAAGTTCATTTCCTGCAATTCTACACATTTTGCCATGCGGTGTAGAGAAAATGTTGCGGTTTTAAAGCAAGTTTTCTGCAATTCTACATATTTTTCCACAGGGCAGAGAATTTTCTTGAAGTTTAACATCTCATTTCCTGAAATTCTACAATTTGTTTGTAGTGATTTATGTCGTATTAATATGATATCTGAGTTAGAATGACTAACACAATCAATGGGGGCACCCTGAAGGTCAGAGCCCCTGGGCACTTGACCAGACAATTGGTATTTGGTAATGATTATTTCTAAGTTGTCGCAATTTTCTTTATTGAGACATGTGTAATGGAAACAACAGAGATATTTTCTAAAGATAGACGTTGTTATCAGGCTAACTTTCTTTATTGAGACAAATGGTGATGGAAAAAGTGTTTTTCGAATAAAGGATGATTGCCAAATCATTTTGAAGGTATGTGTCTCATGTAACTAACTGTTAAGCTCCACTCCACGTTTTATTCTAAATGCCTACTGCAGCGTTCCCCATTTTCATTGTTGGACATAAAAGACGAAACAAACACCAGTAAATCAGCTCCAAGTGATTTCAATTATGGTAATATGTTCCCAATTATTCCCACAGATAATAGAAAGGCCATTGATGATGTACAGATGTAAACAAGCTGTCTATTTGCATTCTACAAATGATTTTCAATGATGTTCTGGCCCCTAAACCATCCAATGAAGAAACATGTGTCCAGGGGCTGAATCTAGTGGATGATCCCTGGCCTACTCCTTGCAAAATAGTTTTTAAACTGTAAAAATACATTTGCTTTGCAGGACAAGGATTGTCTTGACTTGCAAGAATGCTTGTATTTCTTCGCCTTGCTTTTCTGGTTGGCTGATGCAAGTTTCATCCTCCAATTATTTCAGCTCTACAGGAGTGCATGTTTCACCAGGGCAAGGACCGTGGCGATACGTTGGCACATGCAAATTATTAGAATACAGCAAATATTAGTCAATTATTGCATACTATTCATGCTAGCTTTCACAAGCTACCTGAAACATGAAAAAGATAGGTGGGAGACCATACCGTCTGTCGCCAAGTTTTATGCGCAATTTGCCGAAATGGGTAATAGAAATACTTCAACTACTTCCTTTTTATAGGACACTGTTGTTTTTGTTGTTGTTGGTGTGACTTTATTACATCCAGCTGATATCATTACATCCAGCTGACTTCATTACATCCAGCTGACATCATTACATCCAGCTGACAACATTACATCCAGCTGACGACATAACATCCAGCTGACATCATTACATCCAGCTGACTTCATTACATCCAGCTGACATCATTACATCCAGCTGACATCATTACATCCAGCTGACGACATAACATCCAGCTGACATCATTACATCCAGCTGACTTCATTACATCCAGCTGACATCATTACATCCAGCTGACTTCATTACATCCAGCTGACTTCATTACATCCAGCTGATATCATTACATCCAGCTGACTTCATTACATCCAGATGACAACATTACATCCAGCTGACTACATTACATCCAGCTGACTTCATTACTTCCAGCTAACTTCATTACATCCAGCTGACTTCATTACATCCAGCTGACATCATTACATCCAGCTGACTTCATTACATCCATCTGACTTCATTACTTCCAGCTGACTTCATTACTTCCAGCTGACTTCATTACATGCAGCTGACATCATTACATCCAGCTGACTTCATTACTTCCAGCTGACATCATTACATCCAGCTGACATCATTACATCCAGCTGACTTCATTACATCCAGCTGACATCATTACATCCAGCTGACTTCATTACATCCAGCTGACTTCATTACTTCCAGCTGACATCATTACATCCAGCTGACTTCATTACTTCCAGCTGACTTCATTACATCCAGCTGACATCATTACATCCAGCTGACATCATTACATCCAGCTGACGACATAACATCCAGCTGACATCATTACATCCAGCTGACTTCATTGCTTCCAGCTGACTTCATTACACCCAGCTGACATCATTACATCCAGCTGACATCATTACACCCAGCTGACTTCATTACTTCCAGCTGACTCCATTACATCCAGCTGACTTCATTACATCCAGCTGACATCATTACATCCAGCTGACAACATAACATCCAGCTGACATCATTACATCCAGCTGACTTCATTACTTCCAGCTGACTTCATTACATCCAGCTGATATCATTACTTCCAGCTGACTTCATTACTTCCAGCTGACTTCATTACTTCCAGCTGACTTCATTACATCCAGCTGACTTCATTACATCCAGCTGACATCATTACATCCAGCTGACATCATTACATCCAGCTGACTACATTACATCCAGCTGACTTCATTACTTCCAGCTGACATCATTACATCCAGCTGACATCATTACATCCATCTGACATCATTACATCCAGCTGACTTCATTACATCCAGCTGACATCATTACATCCAGCTGACTTCATTACATCCAGCTGACATCATTACATCCAGCTGACATCATTACATCCAGCTGACTTCATTACTTCCAGCTGACTTCATTACATCCAGCTGACATCATTACATCCAGCTGACCTCGTTACATCCAGCTGACTTCATTATATCCAGCTGATATCATTACATCCAGCTGACTTCATTACTTCCAGCTGACTTCATTACATCCAGCTGACATCATTACATCCAGCTGACATCATTACATCCAGCTGACATCATTACATCCAGCTGACTTCATTACATCCAGCTGACATCATTACATCCAGCTGACTTCATTACATCCAGCTGACCTCATTACATCCAGCTGACCACATTACAACCAGCTGACATCATTACATCCAGCTGACATCATTACATCCAGCTGACATCATTACATCCAGCTGACTTCATTACATCCAGCTGACATCATTACATCCAGCTGACTTCATTACATCCAGCTGATATCATTACATCCAGCTGACTTCATTACATCCAGCTGACCTCATTACATCCAGCTGACTTCATTACTTCCAGCTGACTTCATTACATCCAGCTGACATCATTACATCCAGCTGACATCATTACTTCCAGCTGACATCATTACATCCAGCTGACATCATTACATCCAGCTGACTTCATTACATCCAGCTGACATCATTACATCCAGCTGACTTCATTACATCCAGCTGACATCATTACATCCAGCTGACTTCATTACATCCAGCTGACATCATTACTTCCAGCTGACTTCATTACATCCAGCTGACTTCATTACATCCAGCTGACATCATTACATCCAGCTGACATCATTACATCCAGCTGACATCATTACATCCAGCTGATATCATTACATCCAGCTGACTTCATTACATCCAGCTGACATCATTACTTCCAGCTGACATCATTACATCCAGCTGACATCATTACATCCAGCTGACATCATTACTTCCAGCTGACATCATTACATCCAGCTGACTTCATTACATCCAGCTGACATCATTACATCCAGCTGACATCATTACATCCAGCTGACATCATTACATCCAGCTGATATCATTACATCCGAGCTGACTTCATTACATCCAGCTGACATCATTACATCCAGCTGACATCATTACATCCAGCTGACATCATTACATCCAGCTGACATCATTACATCCAGCTGACTTCATTACATCCAGCTGACATCATTACATCCAGCTGACATCATTACATCCAGCTGATATCATTACATCCAGCTGACATCATTACTTCCAGCTGACATCATTACATCCAGCTGACATCATTACATCCAGCTGACATCATTACTTCCAGCTGACATCATTACATCCAGCTGACTTCAATGGAAATGGAAACGCACCGTAGCAGACAATTGTCCGGTGGTGTAAAATACTTTAAGTAAAAATAGTTTAAAGTAGTTTTTTGGGTATCCGTACTTTACTTTAGTATTTATATTTTTGACTACTTTATTTTTTTTTTTATATTGTACTTTTTACCCCCATACATTTTTGTTGAAACCCAAAAGTACTCATTACATTTTGAATGCTTAGCAGGACAGGAAAGGGCCCAATTCAATATAGTAGTGGCCTTGTGGACACCTAAATACCAAGGTAACATTACAATACATTTACATTTAAGTCATTTAGCAGACGCTCTTATCCAGAGCGACTTACAAATTGGTGCATTCACCTTATGACATCCAGTGGAACAGTCACTTTACAATAGTGCATCTAAATCTTAAAGGGGGGTGAGAGGGATTACTTATCCTATCCTAGGTATTCCTTAAAGAGGTGGGGTTTCAGGTGTCTCCGGAAGGTGGTGATTGACTCCGCTGTCCTGGCGTCGTGAGGAAGTTTGTTCCACCATTGGGGGGCCAGAGCAGCGAACAGTTTTGACTGGGCTGAGCGGGAACTGTACTTCCTCAGTGGCAGGGAGGCGAGCAGGCCAGAGGTGGATGAACGCAGTGCCCTTGTTTGGGTGTAGGGCCTGATCAGAGCCTGGAGGTACTGAGGTGCCGTTCCCCTCACAGCTCCGTAGGCAAGCACCATGGTCTTGTAGCGGATGCGAGCTTCAACTGGAAGCCAGTGGAGTAACCCAACCAGTCGAAAAAAAACAATGCCCTCTAACAAAGAAATATGAAATATTTACAAATGAAGAGGTTTCACAGGGAGCAAAAATGTCTAAACTGAGGAACAATGACCCTTTTATAAATCAATTCATCGCCAATAAATCTAGATTGAGTTTGTCAGTGTGTAACCTATATAGGGTATGTATGTACGGATGCACTGCAGTTTAAACCCAGAGTCATTGATTGAAGCGCAGGAAGCCGGTATGGTCATCCATTCTACTCTGCTCCTGGTGTCAACCCCCACGGCTTTATCTGATGAATTCATTCAAAGATTAAAATGCACAGAATAAAGACCCACCAATCTATGGCCCTTCACTATTGAGTTAAATCAACATTCTCTAGACCTCAATATTTAGATCTTGTTTCTCAGCACAGAAAATCAATAAGGACTGCAGTGGAGAGGGGTGGATGGCATTGGTCAGGAGTCAGGACTGCAGTGGAGACGGGTGGATGGCGTTGGTCAGGAGTCAGGACTGCAGTGGAGAGGGGTGGATGGCGTTGGTCAGGAGTCAGGACTGCAGTGGAGAGGGGTGGATGGAGTTGGTCAGGAGTCAGGACTGCAGTGGAGAGGGGTGGATGGCGTTGGTCAGGAGTCAGGACTGCAGTGGAGACGGGTGGATGGCGTTGGTCAGGAGTCAGGACTGCAGTGGAGAGGGGTGGATGGCGTTGGTCAGGAGTCAGGACTGCAGTGGAGAGGGGTGGATGGCATTGGTCAGGAGTCAGGACTGCAGTGGAGACGGGTGGATGGCGTTGGTCAGGAGTCAGGACTGCAGTGGAGAGGGGTGGATGGCGTTGGTCAGGAGTCAGGACTGCAGTGGAGAGGGGTGGATGGAGTTGGTCAGGAGTCAGGACTGCAGTGGAGAGTTCGGACCAGACGGACAAACAGACAGCATTGTTGAACAATGGTTTATCAGGCCACTGAACTGACCAGATCAACTCCTATACATGGTATTATGCTGTGTACCTTGCAGTAGCACTGAGAGATACCAGACACAGCTAAATGCTCTTGGGTGTTGGTGAACATTCTGGTGCAACATGACTCACCTAGGAAGGTGCTGTACATTGGGGAAGGGGTGAGTTACCCAAGTTGATGTTTTGAGTTTGAGGGAAAAACCACACATAAACACAGATCATCCTCATCATAATTTATCCTCATCATCATCCTCCTCATCATTCTCTCACTCCAGATTCAGTCAAAGTGCATTTGATCCAGAGTTTGATTCAATATGGTCTCCTATCTTTTCACAGGTGTTGATAACGACCTATCGTACCAAGACACTCGTTATAACAGTGGGCACTACTAGACACTAATGACACTAATAAAGGCAGTCTTACCTGTTAGCAGAGTGAATGGGTGGAAGAGGTGAACTCAGAAAGAAGCTGTGCACAATGAATATCCTGAAGGGAACCCTGTCAAATCACATGCAATTACTCCTTCTCACACCTCTGCTAGGCTTTGACCATTAGATCCTCTTTTAGTGTCCTATTGCCATGGCAACCTTCAGGAGGATGTAGTCAATTGAAGTTCTGGGCTGGGTACTGGAAATAATGCAGTCGTCCAATGGCTGGCCCAGGTTTTAATAAGGGAAGGGGGAAGTTGTGGGCCTATATCTAGGCAGGACAGGAGGACAGAGGTTAGCTGACCAGTCTGACTTCCTCATCTGTCTTGGAAATGAGACGCTGAGTTATAGAGCAACATGAATGACTTTCATCAAGTCCCTTTATGTAGAGTCAAGTGGATAGGAGGAGGGTGTGTGTGTGTGTGTGTGTGTGTGTGTGTGTGTGTGTGTGTGTGTGTGTGTGTGTGTGTGTGTGTGTGTGTGTGTGTGTGTGTGTGTGTGTGTGTGTGTGTGTGTGTGTGTGTGTGTGTGTGTGTGTGTGCGTGTGTGTGTGCGTGTGTGTGTGTGTGTGTGCTGCTGCTGCCAGCTGGCCCTTGTGTAACCCTGGCAACTTTGGGGTGTTTGTTCTTCGATGTGTGTGCGTGTGTCCCATTGAATAAGCAAACTGAACCCCTGAAGCACAGCTGTATGTGGATCGGCCCTGAGCCTGGCAGGGGAATTGGGCGAGAGAGAGAGAGAGAGAGAGACAGAGAACAGCACAGAAGTCAGGTTCCTCTAGAGTCCTCCTAGCCCTGGAGAAATACCATGGATCCCTCATGTAATGGACATTCATCACATCTGTTACTCTATTACACAATACCCCAGCCAGACTTCCACCTCTAAATCACCCATGCCAATGTGTAGATGCCAGCTTTATGGCCAATTTCCAAGTCATTTCTATATACGGGAGACAATAATATTTATGGGCTGTCAATGGAGGAGCTGGATTTAGAGTGTCCATCTTCATAAAAGTATCCGCCTCTCTCCATTGGTTGGCAATGCACTGAGGCGGGTTTCTGTTTGATTTAAATCACACGATGAACATTGTCAGCATCCCAAACGACATCCTATTCCCTTCATAGTGCACTAGTTTTGACCAGAGCTCTATGGGGAAAAGGGTGCCATTTGGGATACAGCACAGCGTCAGTTGGTATGGAGCCTGCTCATCAGTGCCCTGACTCTAATAACATGTGGCCAAGCTAATCACATTTTATAAACACCATGGAGACAATGAAGGACACTTTAATATCTCATCGATTTGGGATTCAGATTCATTTTCAGTGTTCACTCCGTCTATCATAAACCACTGACCGGTAAATTACATTAGAGCTGCTGATGTCTTTGTGTGTGTGTGTGTGTGTGTGTGTGTGGTGCAATGAGCGTGACATTTAAATTACGTTTGCAAATAAACACCATTATTACCTCCTTTGAACACAACTATTGTTGTATGAACTTGTATTTTAGTTTTTGGACACTCTTGATTCATGGGATATGGTCATCTGGACAACAACATGGTTTGAAATATTAATACTCTCTACTTTTTCATTATTCTGCAATGAAGCGTAGAAACAGAGTGAGTAGATGTCTCTGGACAATCACATATATCTCTGCAGTGAAAACGAATGCCTACAGATGGCCATCTAATGGGGTACTGAGGAATATTTGATCAATTGCTGCATGGGTGCATTTCTGAGTGTGGAAGTACATTTCAACGATACCAATATTTTAGTGGGTTCTATATAGAACTGATCTAATGGTTATGGGTGAATTGAAACCCGCAGAGTCGATGTCCGCGCGGAAATAGAATTAGCATCATTAAAAAAGTCCCAGTCAAAATCCATCTGTTCAAGCTAGATGAGGTGGATGGGCTGCGTGTCAACCCACAGCATATGCCAACGGCGGCATTCCACATCTGTGGTAGAAGGTGGCCGAGCCACAGCGGTGTTTATCAGACCATGAGACATCCCTAAAATCAGTCGCCTCACAAAAACCTTTTGCTCTACGAACCCCACAAGGGTCACAGGACTTGTCTGAAATTGGTACCGCCCATCTGCCGACCTCTGTCTGTAGCGTCGGAACAGTTTGGGTTACACAATAATATCTGTGTAAAGGTGCGACTCTCACGAACACGTACATGTCAAGCTTCATAAGACTCGTCTGAAGGTGGCCCGAGTTTTAAAAATGAATGGAAGTACCGTACACACTACCGGTCAAAAGTTTGGACATACCTACTCATTCAAGGGGTTTTCTTTATTTTGATTATTTTCTACATTGTAGAATAATAGTGAAGACATCAAAACTATGAAATAACACCAGTTGTGTTGTGACAAGGTAGGGGTGGTATACAGAAGATCGCCTTATTTGGTAAAATACCAAGTCCATATTATGGCAAAAACTGCTCAAATAAGCAAAGAAAAATGACAGTCCATCATTACTTTAAGAAATGAAGGTCAGTCAATCTGGAAAATGTTAAGAACTTTGAAAGTTTATTCAAGTGGAGTCTCAAAAACCATCAAGCGCTATGATGAAACCGGCTCTCATGAGGAACACCAGAGGAGAGGAAGATCCGATTTACCTCTGCTGCAGAGGACAAGTTCATTAGAGTTAATTGCACCTCAGATTGCAGCCCAAATAAATGCTTCACAGAGTTCAAGTAACAAACACATCTCAACATCAACTGTTCAGAAGAGATTGCGTGAATCAGGCCTTCATGGTCGAATTGCTGCAAAGAAACCACTACTAAAGGACACCAATAATAAGAAGGGATTTGCTTGGGCTAAGAAACACAAGCAATATTCATTAGACCGGGTGAAATCTGTCCTTTGGTTTGATGAGTCCAAATTTGAGATTATTTGTTCCAACCGCCGTGTGTTTGTGAGATGCAGAGTAGGTGAACGAATGTTCTCCGCATGTGTGGTTCCCACCATGAAGCATGGAAGAGGAGGTGTGATGGTGGGGGGTGCTTTGCTGGTGACACTGTCAGTGATGTATTTAGAATTCAAGGCACACAACAAGCATGCACACAACAAGCATGCCTACAACAGCATTCTGCAGCGATACACCATCCCATCTGGTTTGCGATTAGTGGGACTATCATTTGTGTTTCAACAGGACAATGACCCAAAACACACCCCCAGGCTGTGTAAGGGCTATTTGATGAAGGAGAGTGATGGAGTGCTGCATCAGATGATCTGGCCTCCACAATCACCCGACCTCAACCCAATTGAGATGGTTTGGGATGAGTTGGACCACAGAGTGAACGAAAAGCAGCCAACAAGTGCCCAGCATATGTGGGAACTCCAAGACTGTTGGAAAAGCATTCCTCATGAAGCTGGTTGAGAGAATGCCAAGAGTGTGCAAAGCTGTGATCAAGGCAAAGGGTGGCTACTTTAAAGAATCTAAAATCTAAAATCTATTTTGATTTATTGAACACTTTTTTTGTTTAATACATGATTCCATATCTATTATTTCATCATTTTGATGTCTTCACTATTATTCTACCATAAAAACTGTGACATTTTATTAATTTCCCATGAAATAAAAAAAATGATTGATTCAAGGTGTATGTGTGTGTCGGTGTGAATCCTCATTGCTCTCTCACCCATGTAGCCATACAGACTCCCTATCAGGCTAGCAGCTGCCTGCCTGTCTCCCTACCCTGAGTGTGTTTGGGAGAGGAGGGGGGTGTCAGTTAGGGATGTGTCTGCCAGGCGTCTCTCCAGAGAATCAGGGCCCTGTCCTGGGAGATTTTGCCCCCTACACCCCCCAGGATTACCCTACACCACCCACCCCCCAGGATTACCCTACACCCCCCCCCCCCCCAAGTTTACACACATCGTAGGAGAGGTGGGATGCATATGGGGTGAATGGGTTAGAAGACACAGTCCCTCTCTATTGCCCTTTCTCTCTCTCTCTCGCTTGCTCTCTCTCACCCTGTCTCTCTCACTCTGTCTGTCTGTCTCTCTCTCTCTCTTTTCTCAGGGCGTAGACATCGACTGTCAGTTTTCCTGCATTATTAAGACCAGATAAGAGAGATAGAGGAAGTGATATGCAGTTTAATTAAACATGGGAAGTTGTTTAAGAGCTGAAGCTGCAGAGCATATCGTCTGAAGGAGATATGATGCTATGATATGATCTTACTAAGTTCCATACGGTCTGACTTGTGTACATGTGCTATTAATTCATCATTATTACTTATTCCTTATCATCTTCATGTTATTAATCAACTTTCATCTTCGCTGAATGTTCACTATGCTTGAACCTTATTGGACCATGCTTGAACCTTATTGGACCATGCTTGAACCTTATTGGACCATGCTTGAACCTTATTGGAGCATGCTTGAACCTTATTGGACCATGCTTGAACCTTATTGGAGCATGCTTGAACCTTATTGGAGCATGCTTGAACCTTATTGGACCATGCTTGAACCTTATTGGACCATGCTTGAACCTTATTGGAGCATGCTTTAACCTTATTGGAGCATGCTTGAACCATATTGGAGCATGCTTGAACCTTATTGGAGCATGCTTGAACCTTATTGGACCATGCTTGAACCTTATTGGACCATGCTTGAACCCTATTGGACCATGCTTGAACCTTATTGGACCATGCTTTAACCTTATTGGACCATGCTTGGACAATCTGACGAGACATTCTAAGAACATGGAAACATTTCTCGTCCGGTTTGGTAGATATATCACATCATTAGAAAAACACTTGCAGAGCATTTAACATATTCATCCTGTAAAAAGGTTAAAGGTATGCCCTCATGTAGTTCAGAAAACATTGCTGAATTCTCAGACCACTTGTCAAATTGGACAAATAGAGGTTAGAAGAACATAATCTCTGGTCAACAGAAATGTTCTGCAACTGTTTTGGACATGTCCTGCCTAAAGTCCTTTGATGTTGTCATTGATATCCACAGACACAAGCATGAAGATGAATCAGAATATCTCTTTCTCACTCCCCCGTCTCTCTCTAACCAGTTCTCTCTTCGTCTCTCTCTAACCAGTTCTCTCTTCGTTTCTCTCTCTACCCCCCTCTTTCTCTCACTCCCTCTCTCGCTCTCACTCTCACCCGCTCTCACTCTCACCCCCACCCCCTCTCACTCTCACCCCCTCTCTCTCTCCCCCTCTCTCTCCCCCCCTCTCTCTCTACCCCCCTTTCTCTCACCCCCTCTCTCTCTCTTTACCCCCTCTATTTTTTTTTCTCTCTCTACCCCCTCTTCCCCTCTCTCTCGCTCTACCCCTCTCTCTATTTTTTCTCTCTCTACCCCTCTCTCTCTCTCTCTACCCCTCTATCTCTATTTTTTCTCTCTCTACCCCTCTCTCTCTCTCTCTCTCTACCCCTCTATCTCTATTTTTTCTCTCTCTCTACCACCCTCTTCCCCTCTCTCTCTCTACCCCTCTCTCTCTATTTTTTTCTCTCTCTCTCTACCCCCTCTCTCTCCTCTCTCTCTCTACCCCTCTTCTTTTCTCTCTCTCTCTCTACCCCTCTCTCTTCCCCCTCTCTCTATTTTTCTCTCTCTACCCCTCTCTCTCTCTATTTGTTTCTCTCTCTCTACCCCCTCTTCCCCTCTCTCTCTCTACCCCTCTCTCTCTATTTTTTCTCTCTCTCTCTACCCCCTCTCCTATTTTTTCTCTCTCTCTCTCTCTACCCCTCTACCCCTCTCTATTTTTCTCTCTCTCCCCTCTCTCTCTCTCTCTCTCTCTACCCCTCTATCTCTATTTTTCTCTCTCTCTACCACCCTCTTCCCCTCTCTCTCTCCCCTCTCCTCTCTCTTCTCTCTTTTTTTCTCTCTCTCTCTACCCCTCTCTCTCTATTTTTTCTCTCTCTCTCTCTCTCTCTCTCTCTCTCTCCCCCTCTCTCTATTTTTCTCTCTCTACCCTCTCTCTCTCTCTCCCCTCTCTCTATTTTTCTCTCCCCCCCCCTCTCTCTCTCTCTACCCCCCTCTCTCTCTCTCTACCCCCCCTCTCTCTCTCTCTCTCTCTCTCTCTATTTTTTTCTCCCCTCTACCCCTCTCTCTCTCTACTCCCCCCTCTCTCTCTCTCTCCTCTCTCTATACTCCCCCTCTCTCTCTATACCCCCCCTCTCTCTCTATACCCCCCTCTCTCTCTACCCCCCTACCTCTCTCTACCCCCCCTCTCTCTATACCCCCCCTCTCTCTCCCCCCTCTCTCCCCCCTCTCTCTCTCTCTCTCCCCCCCTCTCTCTCTTTCTGCATACTGCACCATCATATATATCTCATGATTAATCCTTCAAGGTTGCTTCCCTTTTGGGTTCCACTCAACTGTTACTGCCCCATTTACCTGACACCAACCATATACCATCCTGATCCATAGTAATGACTCTTAATTAATAGGTGTTCCTGCAAATACATGTCAGAAGAAGAATTTAACAGTAAACTCCCATTACTCCCACAGCCCAGATAACTTTTAACAACACATTTTTGTATCATTCTTCTTTTTAAAGGAGGAGTGCAATGACAAGGACTAGAAAGAGAAATCACCAGAGCCAGAACCGTGGAAGTCTTGTCTAATCTTGTTAAATTATTGAACATACAACAGCACACATTCACATTTTAAATTGATCATGGATTTCTCCACATGTTGTTGCAGAAGGGCTACAAGACTAGTCATTATGCATGAATACATGTCATTAACATTGTGTGTTATTGCAGTCAACTGTAAGGTGTTGGTTATGTATGTGGTTAATGAGTTAGCTGGAATAGTGGCACCATGAAATGAAGTGAAGCTTTAACTAACAGGTTGCTATGGTGGGATCATATACCATGGATGCAATTATGCATGGATAAATAATGCTAATTAAATTAGATTTCCCACAAACAAACCAAGGTTTAATTCACTCGTATCACATGTGGAGTTCTGCTATTAATATCTAATGCATATTACTCCTATACACATGTTGTCATGGATAAATGCAGAATTTCATATGACCATATGTATATGGTATAGCCTACATATGATGTACATCTGAAAGCATACTGTATCACGCTAACTGTGGTTCACTTCACAAAGTAGTTCACACTGTATTCATTAGACATCTGTCACATCACAACACACATCAAAAACAGAGTTAGATGAAGGAGCTGCACAGGGCAAACTGACACACAAAGATTAGTCCTCATTTTCCAGGTAATATTCTCTCTTTCTCCTTCTCTCCTCTCTCTGTGGCTTTATTGGCAGGGGAAACATACATTAACATTGACAGAGTAAGAGGCAGGGGAAACATAGATTAACATTGACAGAGCAAGAGGCAGGGGAAACATACATTAACATTGACAGAGTAAGAGGCAGGGGAAACATAGATTAACATTGACAGAGCAAGAGGCAGGGGAAACATACATTAACATTGACAAAGTAAGAGGCAGGGGAAACATAGATTAACATTGACAGAGCAAGAGGCAGGGGAAACATACATTAACATTGACAAAGTAAGAGGCAGGGAAACATACATTAACATTGACAAAGGAGGCAAAACATACATTAACATTGACAAAGTGAAGAGGGAAACATACATTAACATTGACAAAGTAAGAGGCAGGGGAAACATACATTAACATTGACAAAGTAAGAGGCAGGGGAAACATACATTAACATTGACAAAGTAAGAGGCAGGGAAACATACATTAACATTGACAGAGCAAGAGGCAGGGGAAACATACATTAACATTGACAAAGTAAGAGGCAGGGGAAACATACATTAACATTGACAAAGTAAGAGGCAGGGGAAACATACATTAACATTGACAAAGTAAGAGGCAGGGGAAACATACATTAACATTGACAAAGTAAGAGGCAGGGGAAACATACATTAACATTGACAAAGTAAGAGGCAGGGGAAACATACATTAACATTGACAAAGTAAGAGGCAGGGGAAACATACATTAACATTGACAAAGTAAGAGGCAGGGGAAACATACATTAACATTGACAAAGCAAGAGGCAGGGGAGGCAAAACATACATTAACATTGACAAAGTAAGAGGCAGGGGAAACATACATTCACATTGCCAAAGCAAGAGGCAGGGGAAACATACATTAACATTGACAGAGCAAGAGGCAGGGGAAACATACATTAACATTGACAAAGCAAGAGGCAGGGGAAACATACATTAACATTGACAAAGTAAGAGGCAGGGGAAACATACATTAACATTGACAAAGCAAGAGGCAGGGGAAACATACATTAACATTGACAAAGTAAGAGGCAGGGGAAACATACATTAACATTGACAAAGTAAGAGGCAGGGGAAACATACATTAACATTGACAAAGGAAACATACATTAACATTGACAAAGCAGGGGGGAAACATACATTAACATTGACAAAGTAAGAGGCAGGGGAAACATACATTAACATTGACAAAGCAAGAGGCAGGGGAAACATACATTAACATTGACAAAGTAAGAGGCAGGGGAACATACATTAACATTGACAAAGTAAGAGGCAGGGGAAACATAACATTAACAAAGTAAGAGGCAGGGGAAACATACATTAACATTGACAAAGTAAGAGGCAGGGGAAACATACATTAACATTGACAAAGTAAGAGGCAGGGGAAACATACATTAACATTGACAAAGTAAGAGGCAGGGGAAACATACATTAACATTGACAAAGTAAGAGGCAGGGGAAACATACATTAACATTGACAAAGCAAGAGGCAGGGGAAACATACATTGCCAAAGCAAGAGGCAGGGGAAACATACATTAACATTGACAAAGTAAGAGGCAGGGGAAACATACATTAACAAAGTAAGAGGCAGGGGAAACATACATTAACATTGACAAAGTAAGAGGCAGGGGAAACATACATTAACATTGACAAAGTAAGAGGCAGGGGAAACATACATTAACATTGACAAAGTAAGAGGCAGGGGAAACATACATTAACATTGACAAAGTAAGAGGCAGGGGAAACATACATTAACATTGACAAAGCAAGTGAAATAGATCATAAACAAAAGTGAAATAAACCATAAAAAAACAACAGTAAACATTACTCATAGAAAGTTCCGAAAGAATAAAGACATTTCAAATGTCATATTATGTATATAGTGTTGTAATGATGTGCAAATACTCAAAGTATAAAAGGGAAAATGAATAAACATGAATATAATGTAGGTTGTATTTACAATGGTGTTTGTTCTTCACTGGTTGCCCTTTTCTTGTGGCAACAGGTCACAAATCTTTCTGCTGTGATTGCACACTGGTATTTCACCACGTAGATATGGAGCATGGCGCTCAGACACCTGCTCACCACGTCTGAGGGAAACACGACCAGGGTAGTGGGTTATACAAGATCCCGGACAGACCACCCATAGGGAACAGGAGTGGAAAGAATGATTGATTAGCACACATGACTGTAAGTCGCTTTGGATAAAACAGAAGGAAAAGCAAAATGACAAGACAATATAAGACAAAACATGACACTTTTCTTGTGGCAAATGGCATATATTATTTATTATTATATTATATGCATTTTTAGCAACATTTGATTTGTTTTCGAATTCATTGCGGGTCTGTGTAATCTGAGGGAAATATGTATCTCTATAATATGGAAACAGGAGACAAAGGGCTGTGAGACATGGATTTACATCTCGACACATGAAAAGAAGGAAGGTCACAGAGGGTGCAGGGCAACAGAGGCCGAACAGCAGAGGGGATAATGATGTTGGAGTAGGGGGAGAAGGTCTGGGCTTCCGGGGGTGAAGCCGCTGGGATATAACGGAGTGCCAGCGCATCCAGCTTAACATCCTTGGGTACCGGTCAGTGTGGCCTGGGCCTTACTGAACCCCTCCCGGAGGTCCTGGTACTCCACGGGAATGGCGGAGGTGGATAGGTGGATGGGGAAGGTATGGTGAGTGACCCAGCCTATAGAGCGCCCGTCCAGTGCTCTAACTTCATTGGGAATGAAGCGGGATGCCCAGCGCGGACGCCAGGATAATGTCCATAAGACTCATACCGGCCCTCGAATCGATGATTATCTAGAGAGACTTGGACTGGTCGCCCCACAGCAGGGTGGCATGGAGAGGGGGGCAAGAAGGGGGAGAAGCAACATTATCCTTAAGACCCACCAGAGTACTAATTTCTACCAATGAGCTAGGACTCTTGAAGGGACAGGTAGACACCGTCGTGGTAGGCTGCCTAGTAAGCAACCCACGGAATTGCTCCCGCAAAGCGACCAATGCTAGATTGTGATGTTCCGGCACGTCCTGGACCCCTTTCCATCAGACCGCGAAGAAACTCTTTGTGTCTACCAATGTGGGCTCCTTGGGATGAGATGGCATTGTGGAGCTGGTCCAAGTCTGCTGGGTTAGTCATGGCCAGTTCGTACTATCAGGTATCAAGTAAGACCCAAAAGCAGAATGTCTTGAAGTAACAATGTTATTTACAACAACAGGTCAAGTGACAGGTCAAGACAGGCAGAGGTTGATAATCCAGAGTAGTGGGGCAAGGGTACAGGACGGCAGGCAGGCAGGGTCAGGGTCAGGTCAGAAATCCAGAGTCTGGGCAAGGCACAGGAAAGCAGGCAGACTCAGGATCAGGGGCAGGCAGAGTGGTCAGGCAGGCGGGCTCAATCAGGACAGGCAAGGGTCAAAACCAGGAGGGCTAGAAAAGGGAGACCGGAAAAACCAGGCGCTGAGACACAAAACACTGGTACGCTTGAAAAAACAAGATGAACTGGAACAGACAGACATAAAACACAAGTATAAATACCCAGGGGATAAGTGGGGAAGATGGGCCACACCTGGAGGGGGGTGGAGACGAGCACAAGGACAGGTGAAACAGATCAGCGCATGACTCATAGCCTGTCTTCTCTTGAGGTCTGCCTTTCTCAATAGCAAGGCTATGCTCACTGAGTCTGTACATAGTCAAAGATTTCCTTAATTTTGGGTCAGTCAGAGTGGTCAGGCCAAATAGCATTCTAGTTCGCACTGTTTTTTGGTTAATTCTTTACAATGTGTCAAGTAATTATATTTTTGTTTCCCGTAATTTGGTTGGGTCTATTTGTGTTGCTGTCCTGGGGCTCTGTTCACAAACACAAACAGACCCCACAGAGCCCCAGGACAGCAACACAAACAGACCCCACAGAGCCCCAGGACAGCAACACAAACAGACCCCACAGAGCTCCAGGACAGCAACAAAAACAGACCCCACAGAGCCCCAGGACAGCAACACAAACAGACCCCACAGAGCCCCAGGACAGCAACACAAACAGACCCCACAGAGCCCCAGGACAGCAACACAAACAGACCCCACAGAGCCCCAGGACAGCAACACAAATTTACAGGAAAATTACGGGGAAACATTTCCAGGATCATTTCTCTGTAGGTGATGGCTTTGTTAGTGAAGGTTTGGGAATCGCTTCCTTTTAGGTGGTTGTGGAATTTTACATCTCTTTTCTGGATTTTGATCATTCATGGGTATCTGCCTAATTATGCTCTGCATTCATTATTTGGTGTTCTACGTTGTAAACATGATATTTTTGCATAATTCTGCATAGAGTCTCAATTTGGTGTTTGTCCCATTTTATGAATTCTTGGTTGGTGAACGGACCCCAATCCTCACAACCATGAACTGATTCAAGTATTTTTAGCCTGATCCTAATTGGTATGTCGAATTTTATGTTCCTTTTGATGACATAGAAGGCCCTTCTTGCCATGTCTCTCAGTTCGTTCACAGCTCTGTGGAAGTTACCTGTGGCGCTGATGTTTAGGCTGACGTATGTAGGTGTTTTTGTGCTCCAGGGCAAAGGTGTCCTGATGGAAGTTGAATTCGTGGTCCTGGCAACTGGACCTTTTTTGGAATATCATTATCTTGGTCTTACTGAGATTTACTGTCAGGGCCCAGGTCTGGCAGAATCTGTGCAGAAGATCTAGGTGCTGCTGTAGGCCCTCCTTGGACAGAAGCACCAGATCATCAGCAAACAGTCGACATTTGACTTGAGATCCTAGTAGAGTGAGGCTGAGTTCTGCAGACTGTTCTAATACCCTTGCCAATTCGTTGATATATATGTTGAAGAGGGTGGGGCTTAAGCTGCATCCCTGTCTCAACCCCTGGCCCTGTGGGAAAAAAAATTGTGTGTTTTTTGCTCATTTTAACTGCACACTTGTTTGTTTTATAATGGTTGTCCCCCAAAACCCATTTCCATCCATTTGTATAGCAAATCCTCATATCAAATTGAAAGCTTTTTTGAAATCATCAAAGCATGAGAAGACTTCACCTTTGTTTTGTTTTGCTTGTCAATTAGGTTGTGCAGGGTGAATATGTGGTCTGTCGTATGGTAGTTTGGTAAAAAGCCCATTTGACATTTGCTCAGTACATAGTTTTCACTGAGGAAATGTACGAGTCTGCTGTTAATGATAA
Source organism: Oncorhynchus gorbuscha (assembly GCF_021184085.1). Taxonomy (NCBI): domain Eukaryota; kingdom Metazoa; phylum Chordata; class Actinopteri; order Salmoniformes; family Salmonidae; genus Oncorhynchus; species Oncorhynchus gorbuscha. The sequence goes on from NW_025746713.1 coordinate 35,827, forward strand.
TGCAGAGGATTTTTCCAAAGGTTGCTGTTGACGCTTATCCTCTGGTAGTTATTGGGGTCAAATGATTCTCCACTTGGGCCTCCCGGGTGACGCAGTGGTTAAGGGCGCTGTAATGCAGCGCCAGCTGTGCCACCAGAGACTCTGGGTTCAAGCCTAAGCTCTGCCGTAACCAGCCGCGACCGGGAGGTCTGTGGGGCGACGCATAATTGGCCTAGCATCGTCCGGGTTAGGGAGGGTTTGGCCGGTAGGGAAATCTTTGTCTCATCGCACACCAGCGACTCCTGTGGCGGGCCGGGTGTAGTGCACGCTAACCAAGGTTGCCAGGTGCACAATGTTTCCTCCGACACATTGGTGTGGCTGGCTTCCGGGTTGGATGGCGCTGTGTTAAGAAGCAGTGCGGCTTGGTTGGGTTGTGTATCGGAGGTCGCATGACTTTCAACCTTCGTCTCTCCCGAGCCCGTACGGGAGTTGTAGCGATGAGACAAGATAGTAGCTACTAAACAATTGGATACCAGGAATTGGGGAGAAAAAGGGGTAAAATTAAACAAAAAAACAAAATATGTATTCTCCACTTTTGTGGATTGGGGTGATCAGTGCTTGGTTCCAAATATTGGGGAAGAGACAAGAGCTGAGGATGATGTTAAAGAGTTTATGTATAGCCAAATTTAATTTGTGGTCTGTATATTTTATCATTTAATTTAGGATACCATTAACTCCACAGGCCTTTTTTGGTTGGAAGGTTTGTATTTTGTCCTGTAGTTCATTCAATGTAATTGGAGAATCCCAGTGGTTTCTGGTAGTCTTTAATAGTTGATTCTAAGATTTGTATTTGATCATGTATATGTTTTTGCTTTTTGTTATGGAGCCAAAAAGATTGGAGAAGTGGTTTATCCATACATCTCTGTTTTGGATAGATAACTCGTGTTGCTGTTTGTTTAAGGATTTCCAATTTTCCCAGAAGTGATTAGATTCTATGGATTCTTCAATGACATTGAGCTGATTTCTGACGTGCTGTTCCTTCTTTTTTCATAGTGTATTTCTGTATTGTTTTAGTGATTCACCATAGTGAAGGTGTGGGCTCAGGTTTTCTGTAGTGTATTTCTGTATTGTTTTAGTGATTCACCATAGTGAAGGTGTGGGCTCAGGTTTTCTATAGTGTATTTCTGTATTGTTTTAGTGATTCACCATAGTGAAGGTGTGGGCTCAGGTTTTCTATAGTGTATTTCTGTATTGTTTTAGTGATTCACCATAGTGAAGGTGTCAGGCTCAGGTTTTCTGTATTGTTTTAGTGATTCACCATAGTGTATTTCTGTATTTCTGTTTTTTTAGTGATTCACCATAGTGAAGGTGTGGGCTCAGGTTTTCTCTGTATTGTTTTAGTTTTAGTGAAGGTGTGGGCTCAGGTTTTCTAGTGTATTTCTGTATTGTTTTAGTGATTCACCATAGTGAAGGTGTGGGCTCAGGTTTTCTGTAGTGTATTTCTGTATTGTTTTAGTGATTCACCATAGTGAAGGTGTGGGCTCAGGTTTTCTGTAGTGTATTTCTGTATTGTTTTAGTGATTCACCATAGTGAAGGTGTGGGCTCAGGTTTTCTGTAGTGTATTTCTGTATTGTTTTAGTGATTCACCATAGTGAAGGTGTGGGCTCAGGTTTTCTGTAGTGTATTTCTGTATT
>NW_025746713.1:42500-92118 GCF_021184085.1 Oncorhynchus gorbuscha
TCAGATCTGTACAGATAGGATAGGTTATGGTTCTACCTCTATATATATATATATATACAGTGCATTCAGAAAGTATTCAGACCCCTTGACTTTTTCCATATTTGTTACGTTACAGCCTTATTCTAAGATGAATTGCATTCATTTTTTTCTTCATCACACAATGCCTCATAATGACAAAGCGAAAACAGGTTTTCAACATTTTTGCAAATTTATAAATAAACCCCCCGTGCAATATCACATTTACATAAGTATTCCTGACCCTTTACTCAGTACTTTGTTGAAACACCTTTGGCAGCGATAACAGCCTCGAGTCTTCATGAGGATATGATGCTACAAGCTTGGCAAACCTGTATTTGGGGAGTATCTCCCATTCTTCTCTGTAGATCCTCTCTAGCTCTGTCAGGGTGGATGGGGAGCATGTTCGATCGGGGTCAAATCCGGGCTCTGGCTGGGCCACTCAAGGACATTCAGAGTCTTGTCCCGAAGCTACTCCTGCGTTGTCTTGGCTGTGTGCTTAGGGTCGTTGTCCTGTTGGACGGTGAACCTTTGCCCAATCAAGGATCTCCCTGTACGTTGCTCCGTTCATCTTTCCTTCAATCCTGACAATTCTCCCAGTCCCTGCTGCTGAAAAACATCCCTACAGTATGATGCTGCCACCACCAATGTTCACTGTAGGGATGGTGCCAGATTTCCTCCAGACGTGACACTTGGCATTCAGACCAAAGAGTTCAATCTTGGTTGCATCAAATCAAATCAGAATACAATTTATTTATACAGCCCTTCTTACATCAGCTGATATCTCAAAGTGCTGTACAGAAACCTAGCCTAAAACCCCAAACAGCAAGCAATGCAGGTGTAGAAGCACGGTGCCTAGGAAAAACTCCCTAGAAAGGCCAAAACCTAGGAAGAAACCTAGAGAGGAACCAGGCTATGTGGGGTGGCCAGTCCTCTTCTGGCTGTGCCGGGTGGAGATTATAACAGAACATGGCCAAGATGTTCAAATGTTCATAAATGACCAGCATGGTCGAATAATAATAAGGCAGAACAATTGAAACTGGAGCAGCAGAACGGCCAGGTGGACTGGGGACAGCAAGGAGTCATCATGTCAGGTAGTCCTGGGGCATGGTCCTGGGGCTCAGGTCCTCCGAGAGAGAGAGAAAGAAAGAGAGAAGGAGAGAATTAGAGAACGCACACTTAGGTTCACACAGGACACCGAATAGGACAGGAGAAGTACTCCAGATATAACAAACTGACCCTAGCCCCCCGACACAAACTACTGCAGCATAAATACTGGAGGCTGAGACAGGAGGGGTCAGGAGACACTGTTAATGGAAACAGGATGAACCTGAGCTCAATGTCGAGTCTCATAGCAAAGAGTCTGAATACTTATGCAAATACGGTATTTCTGTTTTTTCTGCAAAAATATTTTAAACCTGTTTTTGGTTTGTCATTATGGGGTATTGTGTGTAGATTGATGAGGGAAAAACACAATTTAATTCATTTTAGAATAAGGCTGTAACGTAACAAAATGTGGAGAAGGTGAAGGGGTCTGAATACTTTCAGAATGCCCTGTATTTCCAGCCTGGTATCAATGATATTTCACCAGAAATAGAAGCCACGTACAGAGAAAGATATTATTACTTTTCTCTGCATAGACGGGTCAACAATTATCTACTGTTGTTACCATAAAAATCAAATAGATTTGCAGTTGTCTGAGGGCTAATTCCCTTCCCTAATTATATTTACATGCTATTAACTAGGCTTCTCTCACACATGTTGCATGTCTATTCTTCCCTGATAGCCTGCTGTGTCAATATGTGTGTGTTGTGAGGATCGGTGTCCCTACCCATCAGCGCCCCTGCTACCCAGTCTGGGTTAATGAGGAAGAAGTGGCGTCAGGCTCTGCACCTGTCCAAGAGGTTGTTGTGGACAGTTCACAGTCAATTCAGTGAACAAATATAAATAAGGAGATAACGCAATTATGTCTGTCTGCCTACAGGCTCTGATTATAGGAGGTGGGAGGGAGTGTGGCCAGCAAGGCATGTGTGTGTCAGTGTGCAAACACGCACACACACACACACGCACACACACACACACACAATTGACACTAGTGCACAACACATTGACAGGCACATACACCCTTCACCGTGACCAAACACCCTTCACCGTGACCAAACACCCTTCACCGTGACCAAACACCCTTCACCGTGACCAAACACCCTTCACCGTGACCAAACACCCTTCACCGTGACCAAACACCCTTCACCGTGACCAAACACCCTTCACCGTGACCAAACACCCTTCACCGTGACCAAACACCCTTCACCGTGACCAAACACCTTTCACCGTGACCAAACACCCTTCACCGTGACCAAACACCCTTCACCGTGACCAAACACCCTTCACCGTGACCAAACACCCTTCACCGTGACCAAACACCCTTCACCGTGACCAAACACCCTTCACCGTGACCAAACATATTTGATGACTTTGTCTCAGCTGCATAATGTGAATTCTCTATAGATTATTATATTATAATCATCATAATGATTATCTTTACCTATCACAGAATATCTCCCTGTTACCTCTAACCAGTAATGACTCAAGAACTAATCGGTCCCTATTTGCAAACCATCACTAGTTATGGACATAGAAATGATTTGATGGTCCATTCTAGCTGTAACAGCCACGACAGCTGAATAGAATGAGGACGAGGATGAAACTAGTTTAGAAATGGCATTGACTGTACATAATCAGATTCCATTAGCCTGCTATAATACACTCTGTGTTCATCCCACCACTCTCTTTCCTTATTACACACACACACACACACACACACACACACACACACACACACACACACACACACACACACACACACACACACACACACACACACACACACACACACACACACACACACACACACACACACACACACACACACACACACACACACACACACACACACACCACTATTCTTGTGTTTAGCAGTATGCACTGTAGAGTTACAGATTCAGCACTGAGATGACTTTCTAATGGAGGACTGGTAATTGTCTTTAGATAGACTAGGAACACCACCCTGCCATTTGACTACATCATACCCCCTTCTACCCTACAATATGAATACGCTTATAGGCTGCTATAGAGGTCGACCGCAACCTTCTACCCTACAATATGAATACGCTTATAGGCTGCTATAGAGGTCGACCGCAACCTTCTACCCTACAATATGAATACGCTTATAGGCTGCTATAGAGGTCGACCGCAACCTTCTACCCTACAATATGAATACGCTTATAGGCTGCTATAGAGGTCGACCGCAACCTTCTACCCTACAATATGAATACGCTTATAGGCTGCTATAGAGGTCGACCGCAACCTTCTACCCTACAATATGAATACGCTTATAGGCTGCTATAGAGGTCGACCGCAACCTTCTACCCTACAATATGAATACGCTTATAGGCTGCTATAGAGGTCGACCGCAACCTTCTACCCTACAATATGAATACGCTTATAGGCTGCTATAGAGGTCGACCGCAACCTTCTACCCTACAATATGAATACGCTTATAGGCTGCTATAGAGGTCGACCGCAACCTTCTACCCTACAATATGAATACGCTTATAGGCTGCTATAGAGGTCGACCGCAACCTTCTACCCTACAATATGAATACGCTTATAGGCTGCTATAGAGGTTGACCGCAACCTTCTACCCTACAATATGAATACGCTTATAGGCTGCTAAGAGGTCGACCGCAACCTTCTACCCTACAATATGAATACGCTTATAGGCTGCTATAGAGGTTGACCGCAACCTTCGACCCTACAATATGAATACGCTTAAACGGTGCTATAGAGGTCGACTGCAGGTGTGTGTGTGTGTGTGTGTGTGTGTGTGTGTGTGTGTGTGTGTGTGTGTGTGTGTGTGTGTGTGTGTGTGTGTGTGTGTGTGTGTGTGTGTGTGTGTGTGTGTGTGTGTGTGTGTGTGTGTGTTACCCAGCGAGCAGCAACAATACAATCACTATGGTCAGCTAAAGCCAGAGCGCTGTGCACACAATGCAAGGAGACGTCCTTTCTCTGGTCAATATGAACCTGTCCCCATTTCCCTGTCTGTCTGTCGATGAAAGACAATTACCTTTCTGTGGACTGATAAGATGGTTGTCTCTCTCCCCTCCAGGCTCTGTCAACAATACAAGCCTTCCCGTTCGCTGTCTCTCACACCAACGCATGCAAGCACACACACACACACGACCACTGATAACACCAATGTAATTTACATTACACCAAAGTCAACCTACATCCGTTTACCTCATCAACACTGGCATAATCTAACTCAATAATCAACCTCAGGACGCCAGCGACAACCCCCTCCCCACCCAAAAAAAAAACAAACACTTAATAACCACATGTTAATGAACTCTAGAGAAAGGTCAAGTCTAAACAAAAGATTTCGTCCTTATAAATATTTAACCCTGATTAGCGATTAGAATGTAAACAGGAGCTAGCTAATGAATCCATCAGTGGTGACAGTCTGTTGATTAGCTGTTAGCTGTTAGCACTCAGGACAGGTTCCCTTGACTTGGAGTGGTCCTCCATGGGGTCTAATGGGTCTTTCTGCTCCAGATGTGATAACAACTCTGTCCGATATTTGGAGATGTCGGCTAGAACTGGAGGGAAGGTACAAACAGAGACACGGGTGAGGGACAAACACACAAATACAAAACAGACACACAGGCGTGTGCACACACTGAATCAATACAGATCCTTAAGAGAACACCAAACCACTATAACTCTCCAGTCAAATAGAGAATACCAAACCACTATAACTCTCCAGTCAAATAGAGAACACCAAACCACTATAACTCTCCAGTCAAATAGAGAATACCAAACCACTATAACTCTCCAGTCAAATAGAGAATACACCATGTGTATGTGATTTGAATACCAAACCACTATAACTCTCCAGTCAAATAGAGAATACCAAACCACTATAACTCTCCAGTCAAATAGAGAATACCAAACCACTATAACTCTCCAGTCAAATAGAGAATACCAAACCACTATAACTCTCCAGTCAAATAGAGAACACCAAACCACTATAACTCTCCAGTCAAATAGAGAATACCAAACCACTATAACTCTCCAGTCAAATAGAGAATACCAAACCACTATAACTCTCCAGTCAAATAGAGAACACCAAACCACTATAACTCTCCAGTCAAATAGAGAATACCAAACCACTATAACTCTCCAGTCAAATAGAGAACACCAAACCACTATAACTCTCCAGTCAAATAGAGAATACACCATGCGTATGTGATTTGATTTGATTTGATTTGAATACCAAACCACTATAACTCTCCAGTCAAATAGAGAACACCAAACCACTATAACTCTCCAGTCAAATAGAGAACACCAAACCACTATAACTCTCCAGTCAAATAGAGAACACCAAACCACTATAACTCTCCAGTCAAATAGAGAACACCAAACCACTATAACTCTCCAGTCAAATAGAGAATACCAAACCACTATAACTCTCCAGTCAAATAGAGAATACCAAACCACTATAACTCTCCAGTCAAATAGAGAATACCAAACCACTATAACTCTCCAGTCAAATAGAGAATACCAAACCACTATAACTCTCCAGTCAAATAGAGAATACCAAACCACTATAACTCTCCAGTCAAATAGAGAATACCAAACCACTATAACTCTCCAGTCAAATAGAGAATACTCTCCAGTCAAATAGAGAATACAAACCACTATAACTCTCCAGTCAAATAGAGAATACCAAAACCACTATAACTCTCCAGTCAAATAGAGAATACCAAACCACTATAACTCTCCAGTCAAATAGAGAATACCAAACCACTATAACTCTCAGTGAAATAGAGAATACCAAACCACTATAACTCTCCAGTCAAATAGAGAACACCAAACCACTATAACTCTCCAGTCAAATAGAGAATACCAAACCACTATAACTCTCCAGTCAAATAGAGAATACACCATGTGTATGTGATTTGATTTGAATACCAAACCACTATAACTCTCCAGACAAATAGAGAACACCAAACCACTATAACTCTCCAGTCAAATAGAGAACACCAAACCACTATAACTCTCCAGTCAAATAGAGAACACCAAACCACTATAACTCTCCAGTCAAATAGAGAATACCAAACCACTATAACTCTCCAGTCAAATAGAGAATCAAATACCAAACCACTATAACTCTCCAGACAAATAGAGAACACCAAACCACTATAACTCTCCAGTCAAATAGAGAACACCAAACCACTATAACTCTCCAGTCAAATAGAGAACACCAAACCACTATAACTCTCCAGTCAAATAGAGAACACCAAACCACTATAACTCTCCAGTCAAATAGAGAACACCAAACCACTATAACTCTCCAGTCAAATAGAGAACACCAAACCACTATAACTCTCCAGTCAAATAGAGAACACCAAACCACTATAACTCTCCAGTCAAATAGAGAACACCAAACCACTATAACTCTCCAGTCAAATAGAGAATACCAAACCACTATAACTCTCCAGTCAAATAGAGAATACACCATGTGTATGTGATTTGATTTGAATACCAAACCACTATAACTCTCCAGTCAAATAGAGAATACCAAACCACTATAACTCTCCAGTCAAATAGAGAACACCAAACCACTATAACTCTCCAGTCAAATAGAGAACACCAAACCACTATAACTCTCCAGTCAAATAGAGAACACCAAACCACTATAACTCTCCAGTCAAATAGAGAACACCAAACCACTATAACTCTCCAGTCAAATAGAGAACACCAAACCACTATAACTCTCCAGTCAAATAGAGAACACCAAACCACTATAACTCTCCAGTCAAATAGAGAATACCAAACCACTATAACTCTCCAGTCAAATAGAGAATACCAAACCACTATAACTCTCCAGTCAAATAGAGAATACACCATGTCAAATAGTATGTGATTTGATTTGATTTGATACCAAACCACTATAACTCTCCAGTCAAATAGAGAACACCAAACCACTATAACTCTCCAGTCAAATAGAGAACACCAAACCACTATAACTCTCCAGTCAAATAGAGAACACCAAACCACTATAACTCTCCAGTCAAATAGAGAACACCAAACCACTATAACTCTCCAGTCAAATAGAGAATACCAAACCACTATAACTCTCCAGTCAAATAGAGAATACAAACCAGTGTATGTGATACCAAACCACTTAACTCTCCAGTCAAATAGAAATACCAAACCACTATAACTCTCCAGTCAAATAGAGAATACCAAACCACTATAACTCTCCAGTCAAATAGAGAATACCAAACCACTATAACTCTCCAGTCAAATAGAGAATACCAAACCACTATAACTCTCCAGTCAAATAGAGAAAACCAAACCACTATAACTCTCCAGTCAAATAGAGAACACCAAACCACTATAACTCTCCAGTCAAATAGAGAACACCAAACCACTATAACTCTCCAGTCAAATAGAGAACACCAAACCACTATAACTCTCCAGTCAAATAGAGAACACCAAACCACTATAACTCTCCAGTCAAATAGAGAACACCAAACCACTATAACTCTCCAGTCAAATAGAGAATACCAAACCACTATAACTCTCCAGTCAAATAGAGAATACACCATAACTGTCATGTGATTTGATTTGAGAATACCAAACCACTATAACTCTCCAGTCAAATAGAGAATACCAAACCACTATAACTCTCCAGTCAAATAGAGAACACCAAACCACTATAACTCTCCAGTCAAATAGAGAACACCAAACCACTATAACTCTCCAGTCAAATAGAGAACACCAAACCAAATAGAGAACTATAACTATAACTCCAGTCAAATAGAGAATACCAAACCACTATAACTCTCCAGTCAAATAGAGAATACACCATGTGTATGTGATTTGATTTGAATACCAAACCACTATAACTCTCCAGTCAAATAGAGAATACCAAACCACTATAACTCTCCAGTCAAATAGAGAATACCAAACCACTATAACTCTCCAGTCAAATAGAGAATACCAAACCACTATAACTCTCCAGTCAAATAGAGAATACCAAACCACTATAACTCTCCAGTCAAATAGAGAATACCAAACCACTATAACTCTCCAGTCAAATAGAGAATACCAAACCACTATAACTCTCCAGTCAAATAGAGAACACCAAACCACTATAACTCTCCAGTCAAATAGAGACCACCAAACCACTATAACTCTCCAGTCAAATAGAGAATACCAAACCACTATAACTCTCATGTCAAATAGAGAACACCAAACCACTATAACTCTCCAGTCAAATAGAGAATACACCATGTGTATGTGATTTGATTTGATTTGATTACCAAACCACTATAACTCTCCAGTCAAATAGAGAACACCAAACCACTATAACTCTCCAGTCAAATAGAGAATACCAAACCACTATAACTCTCCAGACAAATAGAGAACACCAAACCACTATAACTCTCATGTCAAATAGAGAATACCAAACCACTATAACTCTCATGTCAAATAGAGAACACCAAACCACTATAACTCTCATGTCAAATAGAGAATACCAAACCACTATAACTCTCATGTCAAATAGAGAGCAAGATTTTGAACATTGAAATGGTGTTTTGTCCCTCAAAGGTGTGTATGTGGGGAGGTGTGTGTATGTGTGTGTGTGGATTCTTTTGGTCTCACAGTGACCTCAACTACCCAATATGAGTCAATCATAGAGACTGTAACTGAAGAAGATAATCATGTTATGTAGACAAAGGGTGTCTGTCTGTCTGTCTGTCTGTCTGTCTGTCTGTCTGTCTGTCTGTCTGTCTGTCTGTCTGTCTGTCTGTCTGTCTGTCTGTCTGTCTGTCTGTCTGTCTGTCTGTCTGTCTGTCTGTCTGTCTGTCTGTCTGTCTGTCTGTCTGTCTGTCTGTCTGTCTGTCTGTCTGTCTGTCTGTCTGAGCACTGTCCTGATGTGTAATATCAGGGTTGCCTATAGGGATAACATAAATCAGTGTGTTGGTTTTCTTACGGGCAATATTTCCACCGTAACACTACAAAGCAATGAAAAAGACCACTGACACCTACCTTCACAACAGTGTGTCTGTGTGTGTGTTTAATAGCAACATGCACGTCTATTGCATTGATGTGTCCAGTTTGTCTGACGAGAAAACAAACAGACAGGATGGATACACAGTTGCAGCCTACTAAGAAGCCTCCATTGTGGCGCAGTGGTTAAGGGCGCTGTACTGCAGTGCCAGCTGCGCCACCAGAGACTCTGGGTTCGCGCCCAGGGTCTGTCGTAACCGACCGCGCCCGGGAGGTCTGTGGGGCCACGCATAATCGTCTGGGTTAGGGAGGGTTTGGCCAGTAGGGAAATCCTTGTCTCATTGCGCACCAGCGTCTCCTGTGGCGGGGTGGGCGCAGTGCACGCTAACCGAGGTTGCCAGGTCCATGGTGTTTCCATGGTGTTTCCTCTGACACATTGGTGCTTCCGGGTTGGATGGCGCTGTGTTAAGAAGCAGTGCGGCTTGGTTGGGTTGTGTTGGGTTGTGTATCGGAGGATGCATGACTTTCAATCCTTGTCTCTTCCGTGACAAGATAGTAGCAACTATAACAATTGGTTACCACAAATTTGGGAAGAAAAAGGGGTAAAATTCATTTAAAAAAGAAAAAAAGAAAAGGGGAACATGGTTTAAAACAAAACCAAATCCCCACGAAGCCACACAGAATGGTCGGGGTAAAGCAATAATGTTAGGGTAGACAAATCATTTCAATCCTTTTGATAGAATACTTTTTATATATATATTTCAGGGGGTTAAGGAGTAAAGAGGATCCCATTTTCCAGCTGGATGGGTTTATGCATGGACCCTTTAACTGGTTTAGTGGCCACTGGCTGTCTGATATTCATGGGGTGAGTATCTCCTCACTGCATCTGCCCGGAGTCCTGTGGACAAAGCAGCATGACGATAATGTGGTTGTTTGGTGAAGTTTAAAAATGGCCATCCAAAATGGCCACCTTTGAAGCTTTATGGACTACCTGTTGTGAGATTTCATGCCCAGGGTCTGATTAATGCAGGGGCTTACAGAGGCTGAAGCCCCAGGGCCCAAATCCATAGGGGGCCCTTGAGGCAGAGAGAAATAGAAATGTAAACAGTATATATTTGATATTTTTTACTGCATCCGCCATCCACAGGAGCCCATCTCAGTGAGTGGAGATAGTCTGCTGCAACTGCTAGTCATCAGATCAAATGGAATGTGTCACATGTCCCGAATACAACAATGCTTACTTACAAGCCCTTAACCAACAATGCAGTTCAAGAAAGAGTTGATCAAATATTTACTATCTAGTATATAGGGGGAGGTCACTGTCTAGTATATAGGGGGTCACTGCCTAGTTTATAGGGGGGTATATAGAGGGGGTCACTGTCTAGTATATAGGGGGGTCACTGCCTAGTATATAGGGGGGTCATTGCCTAGTATATAGGGGGTCATTGCCTAGTATATAGGGGGGTCATTGCCTAGTATATAGGGGGGTCACTGCCTAGTATATAGGGGGGTCACTGCCTAGTATATAGGGGGGGGGGTCACTGCCTAGTATATAGGTCCTGGATGTCAGGAAGCTTGGTCCCAGTGATGTACTGGGCCGTACGCACTACCCTCTGTAGCACCTTGCGGTCAGATTTGCGAACAGTTTCCATACCAGGCAGTGATGAAACCGGTCAGCATGCCCTCGATGGTGCAGCTGTTGAACTTTTTGAGGATCTGGAGACCCATGCCAAATCTTTTCAGTCTCCCGAGGGGGAAAAGGTGTTGTCGTGCCCTCTTCACGAATGTCTTGGTGTGTTTGGAACATGAGCATTTGTTGTTGATGTGGACACCAAGGAACTTGAAACTCTCGATCCGCTCCACTACAGCCTCGTTGATGTTAATGTAGCCTGTTTGCCCTCCTTTTCCTGTACGATCAGCTCCTTTGTCTTGCTCACATTTAGAGGTGGTTGTCCTGGCACCACACTTCCAGGTCTTTGGTTTCTGGGGGGAGTAGAGGAATTAGGGGACGCTGCCTTGGTTGGGTAATTGATTCAGGACCGGCCCTAAACTTCTGGGGGTCCTAAGCAACATTACCCACCTCGCAGGCAAAACATTTTAGTCACCCCCCTTTTGACAGCATAGAGAAAGTTAATTTCTGGTAATTCTACACATTTTGCCATGGGACGGACAGTAATTGTTGCTTATTAGAGCTAACTACCTGCAATTCTACATACAGCTGTAAAAAAACAAAGCCTCTGAGCCTATGATTTGTTAATCCAGCCCTGTTTATGGCAAAATCATCTCGTCTCTGAAAGGAATTGTGTAGCTCAACTAATCAGTTTAAAGTCACTTTGAGATGATTTGGATATGACATTTTAAACACATTAAACATATCAGGAATATTCTCTGTAGCAGCAATATTAAAAGCCAAAGCCAGACACAATGTTTGGGGCTGGTTTAGACAAGTCAAGGAAATGATCTTTCTGTCATTCATTTTGATCCTCCAAACCCACTCATACACTCATTCGTTTGGTGAGTGGTACTTCCCGTCAGCAGGGTCATCCTCCTCTCCTCCTCCTCTCCTTTCCCATCATGCTCCTCTCCTCTCCCATCATCCTCCTCCCCCTCTCCTCTCTTTTCCCCTTATCCTCCTCCTCCCCCTCTCCTCTCTGTTCCCCTTATCCTCCTCCTCCTCTCCCATCATCCTCCTCCCCCTCTCCTCTCTTTTCCCCTTATCCTCCTCTCTTTTCCCCTTATCCTCCTCTCTTTTCCCCTTATCCTCCTCTCCTCCTCCTCTCCTTTCCCCTAATCCTCCTCTCCCATCATCTTCCTCCCCCTCTCCTCTCTTTTCCCCTTATCCTCCTCTCTTTTCCCCTTATCCTCCTCTCCTTTCCCCTAATCCTCATCTCCTTTCCCCTAATCCTCATCTCCCATCATCCTCCTCCCCCTCTCCTCTCTTTTCCCCTTATCCTCCTCTCTTTTCCCCTTATCCTCCTCTCCTCCTCCTCTCCTTTCCCCTAATCCTCCTCTCCCATCATCCTCCTCCCCCTCTCCCCTCTTTTCCCCTTGTCCTCCTCTCTTTTCCCCTTATCCTCCTCTCCTCCTCCTCTCCTTTCTCCTCCTCCTCTCCAATCATCCTCCTCCCCCTCTCTCTTTTCCCCTTATCCCCCTCTCCCTCTCCTCTCTTTTCCCCTTATCCTCCTCTCCTTTCCCCTAATCCTCCTCTCCCATCATCCTCCTCCCCCCCCCCCTCTTTTCCCCTTATCCCCCTCTCTTTTCCCCTTATCCTCCTCTCCTCCTCCTCCTCCTCTCCTCCTCCTCCTCCTCTTCTTTCCCTTTATCCTCCTCCTCATCTACTTTCCCCTAGTCCTCCTCTCCCATCATCCTCCTCTCCTCCTCTTCTTTCCCTTTATCCTCCTTTCCCCCTCCCCCTCCCCCTCTCCTTTCCCCTTATCCTCCTCTCCTTTCCCCTTATCCTCCTCTCCCATCTACCTCCTCCTCTCCTTTCCCCTTATCCTCCTCTCCCATCATCCTCCTCTCCCCTCTTCTCCTTTCCCCTTATCCTAATCTCCTCTCCTTTCCCCTTATCATCCTCCCCCCTTATCCTCCTCCCCCTTATCCTCTTCTCCCTTATCCCCACCCCTTCCCTCAATCTCATAAGGAAGAGAGTGTGTTGAAGGTGACCTTGTCACACCCTTATCTGTTTCGCCTGTCCTTGTGCTCGTCTCCACCCTCCTCCAGGTGTCTCCCATCTTCCCCATTTATCCCCTGGGTATTTATACCTGTGTTTTCTGTCTGTCTGTGCCAATTTCTCTTGTTTGTTCAAGTCAACCAGCGTTTTCTCAGCTCCTGTTTTTCCCCAGTCTCTCTTTTTCCTGTCCTCCCGGTTTTGACCCTTGCCTGTCCTGACTCTGAGCCCGCCTGCCTGACCACTCTGCCTGCCCTTGTCCCTGAGTCCGCCTGCCATCATGTACCTTTGCCCCTACTCTGGATTACCGACCTCTACCTGACCTGACGCTGGGCCTGCCTGCCGTCCTGTACCTTGGCCCCTACTCTGGATTACCGACCTCTACCTGACCTGACGCTGGGCCTGCCTGCCGTCCTGTACCTTGGCCCCTACTCTGGATTACCGACCTCTACCTGACCTGACGCTGGGCCTGCCTGCCGTCCTGTACCTTGGCCCCTACTCTGGATTACCGACCTCTACCTGACCTGACGCTGGGCCTGCCTGCCGTCCTGTACCTTGGCCCCTACTCTGGATTACCGACCTCTACCTGACCTGACGCTGGGCCTGCCTGCCGTCCTGTACCTTGGCCCCTACTCTGGATTACCGACCTCTACCTGACCTGACGCTGGGCCTGCCTGCCGTCCTGTACCTTTGCCCCTACTCTGGATTACCGACCTCTACCTGACCTGACGCTGGGCCTGCCTGCCGTCCTGTACCTTGGCCCCTACTCTGGATTACCGACCTCTACCTGACCTGACGCTGGGCCTGCCTGCCGTCCTGTACCTTTGCCCCTACTCTGGATTACCGACCTCTACCTGACCTGACGCTGGGCCTGCCTGCCGTCCTGTACCTTGGCCCCTACTCTGGTTTATCAACCCCTCCCTGCCTTGACCTGTCGTTTGCCTGCCCCTGTTGTTACAATAAACATGGTTACTTCAACACAGTCTGCACTTGGTCTTACCTGAAACCTGATCACCTTGGCTTTTGGTAAATAAGCCATGCACGCCACACACACGCGCACAGACCTTTAATCAATTGAAATTGTATTTGTCACTTGCACCAATTACAACAGGTGTAGAACTTACAGTGAAATGCTTACTAACAATCCCTTAACCAACAATGCAGTTTTAAGAAAAATAAGTGTTAAGTAAAAAATAGATAAGTAAACAATCTAAAATAGCTATCAAATAATGTATAAAATAACAATAGTGAGGCTGTATACAGGGGGTACTGGTACAGAGTCAATGTGCAGGGGGTGGGGGGTGTTCAGGAGTCTTATGGTTTGGGGTAGAAGCTGTTAAAATGTATTTTGGACATAGACTTGACGCTCCGGTACCACTTACCATGTGGTAGCAGAGAGAACAGTCTATGGCTAGGGTGGCTGGAGTCTTTGACCATATTTAGGGCCTTCGTTTGACACCGCCTTGTATAGAGGTCCTGGATGGCAGGAAGCTTGGCCCCAGTGATGTACAGACAGTCACAGACAGACAGTCACAGACAGACAGATGCAAGAAAAGAAGAGAGACAAGGAAGGAAGGAAGATTGCTGATAAAAAATATTGGTGGGGATGTAGAATGGTGATCCATAATATTGGTGGGGATGTAGAATGGTGATCCATAATATTGGTGGGATGTAGAATGGTGATCCATAATATTGGTGGGATGTAGAATGGTGATGAATAATATTGGTGGGATGTAGAATGGTGATGAATAATATTGGTGGGATGTAGAATGGTGATAAATAATATTGGTGGGATGTAGAATGGTGATCAATAATATTGGTGGGGATGTAGAATGGTGATTCATAATATTGGTGGGATGTAGAATGGTGATCAATAATATTGGTGGGGATGTAGAATGGTGATCAATAATATTGGTGGGATGTAGAATGGTGATTAATAATATTGGTGGGGATGTAGAATGGTGATCCATAATATTGGTGGGATGTAGAATGGTGATTAATAATATTGGTGGATGTAGAATGGTGATTAATAATATTGGTGGGGATGTAGAATGGTGATTAATAATATTGGTGGGATGTAGAATGGTGATCCATAATATTGGTGGGATGTAGAATGGTGATCAATAATATTGGTGGGATGTAGAATGGTGATCAATAATATTGGTGGGATGTAGAATGGTGATTAATAATATTGGTGGGGATGTAGAATGGTGATTCATAATATTGGTGGGATGTAGAATGGTGATTAATAATATTGGTGGGGATGTAGAATGGTGATTAATAATATTGGTGGGGATGTAGAATGGTGATTAATAATATTGGTGGGATGTAGAATGGTGATTAATAATATTGATGGGGATGTAGAATGGTGATCCATAATATTGGTGGGATGTAGAATGGTGATTAATAATATTGGTGGTGATGTAGAATGGTGATTAATAATATTGGTGGGATGTTGTGATAAATAATATTGGTAGAGATGTTGGTGTGATGTTGTGATAAATAATATTGGTAGGGATGTTGTTGGGGTTGTTGTGTGGTGATAAATATCACCATCAAGCTAAAAGAGCCTTTAGAGCAGGCTGCCATCTGCCTGCCATTACAATAATGAACTGGCTGCCTCTCTCTCTGCCACTGCCTGACGCCCCACACACAAGGAGCCGTCGGCACAGCCTGCCACACCAGAACAGCCTTTCTTATGTGGGTGTATGATTGAGTGAGAAATAGAGAGTGTGTGTGTGTAACGGAGATGAGGCTACCCCTCCAAGCAGAGGTACGGCGGCGCGGTGGCAGACGCTTTACACCTCATTGGCTTGTGAGGAGCGCCAATCACCACCCACCGGTCAACCCCTCAGCCTCCCAGCCCGCCGGCCACTCACAACCCTGAGCAGTGATTTAGAGACCGAGAGAGAGAGAGGGAAAGAGAGAGTGAGAGAAGGGGGAAGAAGGAGAGAGAGGGAAAGAGAGAGAGTGAGAGAAGGTGGAAAGAGAGAGAGAGAGAAGGGGGAAAGAAAGAGAGAGAGAGAGAAGGGGGAAAGAGAGAGAGAGAGAGAGAAGGGGGAAGAAAGAGAGAGAGAGAGGGGGAAGAAAGAGAGAGAGAGAAGGGGAAGAAAGAGAGAGAAGGGGAAGAAAGAGAGAGAGAAGGGGAAGAAAGAGAGAGAGAGAAGGGGAAGAAAGAGAGAGAGAGAAGGGGGAAGAAAGAGAGAGAGAAGGGGGAAGAAAGAGAGAGAGAGAAGGGGAAGAAAGAGAGAGAGAGAAGGGGGAAGAAAGAGAGAGAGAGAGAAGGGGGAAGAAAGAGAGAGAGAGAAGGGGGAAGAAAGAGAGAGAGAAGGGGGAAGAAAGAGAGAGAGAGAAGGGGGAAGAAAGAGAGAGAGAGAAGGGGGGGGAAGAAAGAGAGAGAAGAAAGAGGAGAGAAGAAAGAGAGAGAGAGAAGGGGGAAGAAAGAGAGAGAGAGAAGGGGGAAGAAAGAGAGAGAGAGAAGGGGGAAGAAAGAGAGAGAGAGAAGGGGGAAGAAAGAGAGAGAGAGAAGGGGGAAGAAAGAGAGAGAGAGAAGGGGAAGAAAGAGAGAGAGAGAAGGGGGAAGAAAGAGAGAGAGAAGGGGGAAGAAAGAGAGAGAGAAGGGGGAAGAAAGAGAGAGAGAAGGGGGAAGAAAGAGAGAGAGAAGGGGGAAGAAAGAGAGAGAGAAGGGGGAAGAAAGAGAGAGAGAGAAGGGGGAAGAAAGAGAGAGAGAGAAGGGGGAAGAAAGAGAGAGAGAGAAGAAGGGGAAGAAAGAGAGAGAGAGAGAAGGGGGAAGAAAGAGAGAGAGAGAAGGGGGAAGAAAGAGAGAGAGAAGGGGGAAGAAAGAGAGAGAGAAGGGGGAAGAAAGAGAGAGAGAGAAGGGGAAGAAAGAGAGAGAGAGAAGGGGGAAGAAAGAGAGAGAGAGAAGGGGGAAGAAAGAGAGAGAGAGAAGGGGGAAGAAAGAGAGAGAGAGAAGGGGGAAGAAAGAGAGAGAGAGAAGGGGGAAGAAAGAGAGAGAGAGAAGGGGGAAGAAAGAGAGAGAGAGAAGGGGAAGAAAGAGAGAGAGAGAAGGGGAAGAAAGAGAGAGAGAGAAGGGGAAGAAAGAGAGAGAGAGAGGGGGGAAGAAAGAGAGAGAGAGAAGGGGGAAGAAAGAGAGAGAGAGAAGGGGAAGAAAGAGAGAGAGAGAAGGGGGAAGAAAGAGAGAGAGAGAAGGGGGAAGAAAGAGAGAGAGAAGGGGGAAGAAAGAGAGAGAGAGAGGGGGAAGAAAGAGAGAGAGAGAAGGGGGAAGAAAGAGAGAGAGAAGGGGGAAGAAAGAGAGAGAGAGAAGGGGGAAGAAAGAGAGAGAGAGAGAAGGGGAAGAAAGAGAGAGAGAGAGAAGGGGAAGAAGAAAGAGAGAGAAGGGGGAAGAAAGAGAGAGAAGGGGGAAGAAAGAGAGAGAGAGAAGGGGAAGAAAGAGAGAGAGAGAAGGGGGAAGAAAGAGAGAGAGAAGGGGGAAGAAAGAGAGAGAGAGAGGGGGGAAGAAAGAGAGAGAGAAGGGGGAAGAAAGAGAGAGAGAGAAGGGGGAAGAAAGAGAGAGAGAGAAGGGGGAAGAAAGAGAGAGAGAGAAGGGGAAGAAAGAGAGAGAGAGAGGGGGAAGAAAGAGAGAGAGAGAAGGGGGAAGAAAGAGAGAGAGAGAAGGGGAAGAAAGAGAGAGAGAAGGGGGAAGAAAGAGAGAGAGAGAAGGGGGAAGAAAGAGAGAGAGAGAAGGGGGAAGAAAGAGAGAGAGAAGGGGGAAGAAAGAGAGAGAGAGAAGGGGGAAGAAAGAGAGAGAGAGAGGGGGAAGAAAGAGAGAGAGAGAAGGGGGAAGAAAGAGAGAGAGAGAAGGGGGAAGAAAGAGAGAGAGAGAAGGGGGAAGAAAGAGAGAGAGAAGGGGGAAGAAAGAGAGAGAGAAGGGGGAAGAAAGAGAGAGAAGGGGGAAGAAAGAGAGAGAGAGGGGGAAGAAAGAGAGAGAGAGGGGGAAGAAAGAGAGAGAGAAGGGGGAAGAAAGAGAGAGAGAGAGAAGGGGGAAGAAAGAGAGAGAGAGAAGGGGGAAGAAAGAGAGAGAAGGGGGAAGAAAGAGAGAGAAGGGGGAAGAAAGAGAGAGAAGGGGGAAGAAAGAGAGAGAGAGAAGGGGGAAGAAAGAGAGAGAGAGAAGGGGGAAGAAAGAGAGAGAGAGAAGGGGGAAGAAAGAGAGAGAGAAGGGGGAAGAAAGAGAGAGTGAGAGAAGGGGGAAGAAAGAGAGAGAAGGGGGAAGAAAGAGAGAGAGAAGGGGGAAGAAAGAGAGAGAGAGAAGGGGAAAGAAAGAGAGAGAGAGAAGGGGGAAGAAAGAGAGAGAGAGAAAGGGGAAAGAGAGAGAGAGAGAGAAGGGGAAGAAAGAGAGAGAGAGAAGGGGGAAGAAAGAGAGAGAGAGAAGGGGAAGAAAGAGAGAGAGAGAAGGGGGAAGAAAGAGAGAGAAGAAGGGGAAGAAAGAGAGAGAGAGAAGGGGGAAGAAAGAGAGAGAGAGGGGGAAGAAAGAGAGAGAGAGAAGGGGAAGAAAGAGAGAGAGAGAAGGGGGAAGAAAGAGAGAGAGAGAAGGGGGAAGAAAGAGAGAGAGAAGGGGGAAGAAAGAGAGAGAGAAGGGGGAAGAAAGAGAGAGAAGGGGGAAGAAAGAGAGAGAAGGGGGAAGAAAGAGAGAGAGAGAAGGGGAAGAAAGAGAGAGAGAGAAGGGGGAAGAAAGAGAGAGAGAGAGGGGGAAGAAAGAGAGAGAGAGAAGGGGGAAGAAAGAGAGAGAGAGAAGGGGGAAGAAAGAGAGAGAGAGAAGGGGAAGAAAGAGAGAGAGAGAAGGGGGAAGAAAGAGAGAGAGAGAAGGGGGAAGAAAGAGAGAGAGAGAAGGGGGAAGAAAGAGAGAGAGAAGGGGGAAGAAAGAGAGAGAGAAAGGGGGAAGAAAGAGAGAGAAGGGGGAAAGAAAGAGAGAGAGAAGGGGGAAGAAAGAGAGAGAAGGGGGAAGAAAGAGAGAGAGAAGGGGAAGAAAGAGAGAGAGAAGGGGGAAGAAAGAGAGAGAGAGAAGGGGGAAGAAAGAGAGAGAGAGAAGGGGGAAGAAAGAGAGAGAGAGAAGGGGGAAGAAAGAGAGAGAGAGAAGGGGGAAGAAAGAGAGAGAGAAGGGGGAAGAAAGAGAGAGAAGGGGGAAGAAAGAGAGAGAGAGAAGGGGGAAGAAAGAGAGAGAGAGAAGGGGGAAGAAAGAGAGAGAGAAGGGGGAAGAAAGAGAGAGAGAGAAGGGGGAAGAAAGAGAGAGTGAGAGAAGGGGGAAGAAAGAGAGAGAAGGGGAAGAAAGAGAGAGAGAAGGGGGAAGAAAGAGAGAGAGTGAGAGAAAGGTGGAAAGAGAGAGAGAGAGAGAAGGGGGAAGAAAGAGAGAGAGAGAAGGGGGAAAGAGAGAGAGAGAGAGAGAAGGGGGAAGAAAGAGAGAGAGAGAAGGGGGAAGAAAGAGAGAGAGGAGGGGGAAGAAAGAGAGAGAAGGGGGAAGAAAGAGAGAGAAGGCGGAAGAAAGAGAGAGAGAGAAGGGGGAAGAAAGAGAGAGAGAAGGGGGAAGAAAGAGAGAGAGAGAAGGGGGAAGAAAGAGAGAGAGAGAAGGGGGAAGAAAGAGAGAGAGAGGGGGAAGAAAGAGAGAGAGAAGGGGGAAGAAAGAGAGAGAAGGGGGAAGAAAGAGAGAGAGAAGGGGGAAGAAAGAGAGAGAAGGGGGAAGAAAGAGAGAGAGAGAAGGGGGAAGAAAGAGAGAGAAGGGGGAAGAAAGAGAGAGAGAGAAGGGGGAAGAAAGAGAGAGAAGGGGGAAGAAAGAGAGAGAGAAGGGGGGAAGAAAGAGAGAGAAAGGGGAAGAAAGAGAGAGAGAAGAAAGAGAGAGAGAAGGGGGAAGAAAGAGAGAGAAGGGGGAAGAAAGAGAGAGAGAAGGGGGAAGAAAGAGAGAGAGAAGGGGGAAGAAAGAGAGAGAGAGGGGGAAGAAAGAGAGAGAGAAGGGGGAAGAAAGAGAGAGAGAGGGGGAAGAAGAGAGAGAGAAGGGGGAAGAAAGAGAGAGAGAGAAGGGGGAAGAAAGAGAGAGAGAGAAGGGGGAAGAAAGAGAGAGAGAGAAGGGGAAGAAAGAGAGAGAGAGAGGGGGAAGAAAGAGAGAGAAGGGGGAAGAAAGAGAGAGAGAAGGGGGAAGAAAGAGAGAGAGAGAGGGGGAAGAAAGAGAGAGAGAAGGGGGAAGAAAGAGAGAGAGAAGGGGGAAGAAAGAGAGAGAGAGGGGGAAGAAAGAGAGAGAAGGGG
This sequence comes from Oncorhynchus gorbuscha, assembly GCF_021184085.1. NCBI lineage: Eukaryota > Metazoa > Chordata > Actinopteri > Salmoniformes > Salmonidae > Oncorhynchus > Oncorhynchus gorbuscha. Next base: position 62,560 of record NW_025746713.1, read on the forward strand.
GAAGAAAGAGAGAGAAGGGGGAAGAAAGAGAGAGAGAAGGGGGGAAGAAAGAGAGAGAAGGGGGAAGAAAGAGAGAGTGAGAGAAGGGGGAAGAAAGAGAGAGAGAGAAGGGGGAAGAAAGAGAGAGAGAAAGAGAGAGAGAGAGAGAAGGGGGAAAGAGAGAGAGTGAGAGAAGGGGGAAGAAAGAGAGAGAGTTGGCAGCTGGGGAGGGTTAAAGGGAAACATCTCTAACAGGACATTCACTAATGGACATGTGATTGGTGAGTCATTTTTGAGGATGCTGTTGTTGCTTTCTGTTTGGAGGCTCTGCAAAGTGCTGCTCTGGATCTGAACCAACTTAAACTAGCACTGAAGTTGGCCAGGCACAGGTTAGTGTCAAAAGGCAATAGGCTAATGCCACAGCTATTGAGCTAAAGTGTGTGGCAGATCGTAGGCCAGTGAACATACAGCCTAGTGTCGGGAAAGACAGCAACCACACAGAAGAGAGGTGGACAAACTAAACATGTGGGAAAGAAAGATATAACATGACCAAGAGTCCACTGACTCTCAAAAGCTGCCAGCTTCCCATTTGATCACGGAATAAAAGCCTCAAGATTTTGAGATTGATTGATGAAAAAAGCTACACAGAGAGAGAGACATGGAGCGAGAGACGAAGAGAAAGAGGGAGAAACTTAGAGAGCCAGATAGAACCACAGAGAGAAAGACAGATGGGAGAGAGCGAGAGAGAGTGTGAGAGAGAGAAAGAGAGAGAGAGAGAGAGAGAGAGAGAGAGAGAGAGAGAGAGAGAGAGAGAGAGAGAGAGAGAGAGAGAGAGAGAGAGACCCAAAAAATAATCAAATCAAATTGTATGTCACATGCGTCGAATACAACTGTCACGTCCTGACCTTAGTTCCTTTTTTTATGTCTCCATTTTAGGTTGGTCAGGGCGTGCTCCAAATCGCCACCGAAGTGGGCCCAGACTAAGGTGGAGTGGGGTCCACGTCCCACGCCAGAGCCGCCACCGCGGACAGATGCCCACCCAGACCCTCCCCTACGGGTTTAGGTTTTGCGGCCGGAGTCCACACCTTTGGCGGGGTTACTGTCCTGACCTTAGTTCCTTTTCTTATGTCTCTATTCTAGGTTAATCAGGGCGTGAGTTTGGGTGGACATTTTGTTTTGTTCTATGTTTGTATTTCTAGGTGTTTTGCCTGGTATGGTTCCCAATCAGAGGCAGATGTCAATCGTTGTCTCTGATTGAGAACCATACTTAGGCAACCTGTTTTCGCCCTTGAGTTGTGGGTAGTTGTTTTCTGTCTCTGTACCAGACAGGACTGTTTGGTTTGTTCCGTTTTGTTCTTATTGTTCTAGTGTTCAGTGTAATTAACAGATCATGAACACACTGCACCTTGGTCCTCTCCTTCCACCAACGACAACCGTTAAAAAACAGACCTTACAGTGAAACGCTACAAGCCCTTAACCAACAATGCTTTAAGTTAACAAAAATGTATTAAGTGTGAAGTAAAGAATAGAAAATTAAACAGCAGCAGTAAAATAACAAGCAAGGCTATATACAGGGGGTACCAGTACAGAGTCAATGTGAGGAGGCTATATACAGGGGGTACCAGTACAGAGTCAATGTGAGGAGGCTATATACAGGGGGTACCAGTACAGAGTCAATGTGAGGAGGCTATATACAGGGGGTACCAGTACAGAGTCAATGTGAGGAGGCTATATACAGGGGGTACCAGTACAGAGTCAATGTGAGGAGGCTATATACAGGGGGTACCAGTACAGAGTCAATGTGAGGAGGCTATATACAGGGGGTACCAGTACAGAGTCAATGTGAGGAGGCTATATACAGGGGGTACCAGTACAGAGTCAATGTGAGGAGGCTATATACAGGGGTTACCAGTACAGAGTCAATGTGAGGAGGCTATATACAGGGGGTACCAGTACAGAGTCAATGTGAGGAGGCTATATACAGGGGTTACCAGTACAGAGTCAATGTGAGGAGGCTATATACAGGGGTACCAGTACAGAGTCAATGTGAGGAGGCTATATACAGGGGGTACCAGTACAGAGTCAATGTGAGGAGGCTATATACAGGGGGTACCAGTACAGAGTCAATGTGAGGAGGCTATATACAGGGGGTACCAGTACAGAGTCAATGTGAGGAGGCTATATACAGGGGGTACCAGTACAGAGTCAATGTGAGGAGGCTATATACAGGGGGTACCAGTACAGAGTCAATGTGAGGAGGCTATATACAGGGGTTACCAGTACAGAGTCAATGTGAGGAGGCTATATACAGGGGGCTATATACAGGGGGTACCAGTACAGAGTCAATGTGAGGAGGCTATATACAGGGGGTACCAGTACAGAGTCAATGTGTGCGGGAACCGGTTAGATGAGGTAATTGAGGTAATATGTACATGTAGGTGGAGTTAAAAGTGACTATGCATAGATTATAAACAGAGTAGCAGCAGCGTAGAAGAGGGGTCTGGGTAGCCCTTTGATTAGCTGTTCAGGAGTCTTATGGCTTGGGGGTAGAAGCTGTTCAGAAGCCTTTTGGACCTCGACTTGGCGCTCCGGTACCACTTGCCGTGCGGTAGCAGAGAGAACAGTCTATGACTTGGCGCTCCGGTACCACTTGCCGTGCGGTAGCAGAGAGAACAGTCTATGACTAGAGTGGCTGGAAATTTTAGGCCCTTCCTCTGACACCGCCTGATAGTGGTCCTGGATGGCAGGAAGCTTGGCCCCAGTGATGTACTGAGCCGTACGCACTACTCTCTGCAGTGTTTTGCGGTCGGAGGCCGAACAGTTGCCATACCAGGCAGTGATGCAACCATGCTCTCGATGGTGCAGCTGTAAAACCTTTTGAGGATCTGAGGACCCATGCCAAATCTTTTCAGTCTCCTGAGGGGGAATAGGCTTTGTCGTGCCCTCTTCACAACTGTTTTGGTGTGTTTGGACCATGATAATTGATGGTGATGTGGACAGCAAGGAACTTGAAGCTCTCAACCTGTTCCACTACAGCCCCGTCGATGAGGATGGGGCGTGCTCGGTCCTCCTTTTCCTGTAGTCCACAATCATCTCCTTTGTCTTGATTAAAAATATATATATATATATATTTCACCTTTATTTAACCAGGTAGGCTAGTTGAGCACAAGTTCTCATTTGCAACTGCGACCTGGCCAAGATAAAGCATAGCAGTGTGAACAGACAACACAGAGTTACACATGGAGTAAACAATTAACAAGTCAATAACACAGTAGAAAAAAGTGTCTATATACATTGTGTGCAAAAGGCATGAGGAGGTAGGTGAATAATTACAATTTTGCAGATTAACACTGGAGTGATAAATGATCAGATGGTCATGTACAGGTAGAGATATTGGTGTGCAAAAAAGCAGAAAAGTAAATAAATGTACAGCTGCAGCGATCGGTTAGCTGTTCAGATAGCAGATGTTTGAAGTTGGTGAGGGAGATGCTCACGTGGAGGTTGAGGTTGTTGTCCTGGCACAACACGACTAGGTCTCTGACCTCCTCCCTATAGGCGGTCTCATCGTTGTCGGTGATCAGGTTGTGTCATCTGCTAACTTGATGATGGTGTTGGAGTCGTGCCTGGACATGCAGTAATGAGTGAACAGGGAATACAGGAGTGGACTGAGGATGCACCCCTGAGGGGCTCCAGTGTTGAGGATCAGCATGGCAGACATGTTGTTCCCGGGGGCGGTCCGTCAGGAAGTCCGGGATCCAGTTGCAGAAGGAGGTGTTTAGTCCCAGGGTCCTTAGCTTAGTGATGAGCTTTGAGGGCACTATGGTGTTGAACGCTGAGCTGTAGTCAATGAATAGCATTCTCACATACAGTTGAAGTCGGAAGTTCACATACACTTAGGTTGGAGTCTTTAAAACTAGTTTTTCAACCACTCAACAAATTTCTTGTTAACAAACTATAGTTCTGGCCAGTCAGTTAGGACATCTACTTTGTGCATGACAAGTCATTTTTCCCAGAATTGTTTACAGATTATTTCACTTATAACTCACGGTATCACAATTCCAGTGGTCATAAGTTTACATACACTAAGTTGACTGTGCCTTGAAACAGCTTGGAAAATTCCAGAAAATTATGTCATGGCTTTAGAAGCTTCTGATAGGCTAATTAACATCATTTGAGTCAATTGGAGGTGTACCTGTGGATGTATTTCAAGGCCTACCTTCAAACTCAGTGCCTATTTGCTTGACATCATGGGAAAATCAAAAGAAATCAGCCAAGACTTCAGAATAAAAGTGTAGACCGCCTCAAGTCTGGTTCATCCTTGGGAGCAATTTTTAAATGCTTGAACGTACCACGTCCATTTGTACAAACAGTAGTACACAAGTATAAACACCATGGGACCATGACGCAGCCGTCATACCACTCAGGAAGGAGACGCATTCTGTCTCCTAGAGATGAACGTACTTGTGTGAAAAGTGCAAATCAATCCCAGAACAACAGCCAAGGACCTTGTGAAGATGCTGGAGGAAACTGGTACAAAAGTATCTATATCCACAGTAAAACAAATCCTATATCGACATAACCTGAAAGGCCGCTCAGCAAGACAGAAGCAACTGCTCCAAAACTGCCATAAAAAAGCCAGACTACGGTTTGCAACTGCACATGGGGACAAAGATCGTACTTTTTGGAGAAATGTCCTCTAGTCTGATGAAACAAAATAGAACTGTTTGTCTATAATAACCATCATTATGTTTGGAGGAAAAAGGGGGAAGCTTGCAAGCCGAAGAACACCATCCCAACCGTGAAGCACGGGGGTGGCAGCATCATGTTGTGGAGGTCGCAAATGGGTCTTCCAAACGGATAATGACCCCAAGCATACTTCCAAAGTTGTGGCAAAATAGCTTAAGGACAAGTCAAGGTATTGGAGTGGCCATCACAAAGCCCTGACCTCAATCCTATAGAACATTTGTGGGCAGAACTGAAATAGCGTGTGCGAGCAAGGAGGCCTACAAACCTGACTCAGTTGCACCAGCTCTGGCAGGAGGAATGGGCCAAAATTCACCCAACTTATTGTGGGAAGCTTGTGGAAGGCTACCCGAAACGTTTGACCCAAGTTAACAATTTATATCCAATGCTACCAAATGCTAATTGAGTGTATGTAAACTTCTGACCCACTGGGAATGTGATAAAATCAATAAAAACTGAAATAAATAATCCTCTCTACTATTATTCTGACATTTCACATTCTTCAAATTAAGTGGTAATCTTAACTGACCTAAAACAGGGATTTTTTTACTAGGATTAAATGTCAGGAATTGTGAAAAAGAGTGTTACTTTTGTCTAGGTGGGAAAGGGCAGTGTTGAGTGCAATAGCGATTGCATCATCTGTGGATCTGTTGGGGCAGTATTCAAATTGCATTGGGTCTAGGGTTTCTGGGATAATAGTGTCGATGTGAGCCATGATCAGCCTTTCAAAGCACTTCATGGCTTCAGACATGAGTGCTACGAGTCGGTAGTCATTTAGGCAGGTTACCTTGGTGTTCTTGGGCATAGGGACTATGGTGGTCTGCTTAAAACATGTTGGTATTACAGACTTAGTTAGGGACAGGTTGAAAATGTCAGTGAAGACACCTGCCAGTTGGTCAGCGCCTGCTCGGAGTATACGTCCTTGTAATCCGTCTGGCCCTGCGGCTTTGTGAATGTGGACCTGTTGAAAGGTTTTAAAGGCTAGGGAGAGCATGATAACACAGTTGTGCGGGTACAGCTGGTGCTCTCATGCATGTTTCAGTGTTACTTACCTCGAAGCGAGGATTGAAGTAATTTAGCTAATCTGGTATGTTCGTGTCACGTAGCTTTGCCTCACTTTGTAGTCTGCAAGTCCTGCCACATCTGACGAGCGTCGTAGCCGGTGTAGTACGATTCAATCTTAGCACTCTATTGATGCTTTGCCTGTTTGATGGTTCGTCGTGGGGCATTGCAGGATTTCTTATAAGCTTCCGGGTTAGAGTCCCGCTCCTTGAAAGTGGCAGCTCTACCATTTAGCTCAGTGTGGATGTTGCCTGTAATCCATGGCTTCTGGTTGGGTTATGAACATACTGTCACTGTGGGGACGATGTCATCGATGCACTTATTGATGAAGCCAGTGACTGATGTGTTAGAACGAGAGACGAAGAGAAAGAGCCAGAAAGAGAGCCAGATAGAACAAGAGAGAGAGAGCCAGATAGAACAAGAGAGAGAGAGCCAGATAGAACAAGAGAGAGAGAGCCAGATAGAACAAGAGAGAGAGAGCCAGATAGAACAAGAAAGAGAGCCAGATAGAACAAGAAAGAGAGCCAGATAGAACAAGAAAGAGAGCCAGATAGAACAAGAGAGAGAGAGCCAGATAGAACAAGAGAGAGAGAGCCAGATAGAACAAGAAAGAGAGCCAGATAGAACAAGAAAGAGAGCCAGATAGAACAAGAGAGAGAGAGCCAGATAGAACAAGAGAGAGAGAGCCAGATAGAACAAGAGAGAGAGAGCCAGATAGAACAAGAGAGAGAGAGCCAGATAGAACAAGAGAGAGAGAGCCAGATAGAACAAGAGAGAGAGAGCCAGATAGAACAAGAGCCAGATAGAACAAGAGAGAGAGCCAGATAGAACAAGAGAGAGAGAGCCAGATAGAACAAGAGAGAGAGCCAGATAGAACAAGAGAGAGAGAGCCAGATAGAACAAGAGAGAGAGAGAGCCAGATAGAACAAGAGAGAGAGAGCCAGATAGAACAAGAGAGAGAGAGCCAGATAGAACAAGAAAGAGAGAGAGAGCCAGATAGAACAAGAGAGAGCCAGATAGAACAAGAGAGAGAGCCAGATAGAACAAGAGAGAGAGAGCCAGATAGAACAAGAGAGAGAGAGCCAGATAGAACAAGAGAGAGAGAGCCAGATAGAACAAGAAAGAGAGCCAGATAGAACAAGAGAGAGAGAGCCAGATAGAACAAGAGAGAGAGCCAGATAGAACAAGAGAGAGAGAGCCAGATAGAACAAGAGAGAGAGCCAGATAGAACAAGAAAGAGAGAGAGAGCCAGATAGAACAAGAAAGAGAGAGAGCCAGATAGAACAAGAGAGAGAGAGCCAGATAGAACAAGAGAGAGAGAGCCAGATAGAACAAGAGAGAGAGAGCCAGATAGAACAAGAGAGAGAGAGCCAGATAGAACAAGAGAGAAAGAGCCAGATAGAACAAGAGAGAGAGAGCCAGATAGAACAAGAGAGAGAGAGCCAGATAGAACAAGAGAGAGAGAGCCAGATAGAACAAGAGAAAGAGAGCCAGATAGAACAAGAGAGAGAGAGCCAGATAGAACAAGAGAGAGAGAGCCAGATAGAACAAGAGAGAGAGAGAGCCAGATAGAACAAGAAAGAGAGAGAGAGCCAGATAGAACAAGAAAGAGAGAGAGCCAGATAGAACAAGAGAGAGAGAGATAGAACAAGAGAGAGAGAGCCAGATAGAACAAGAGAGAGAGAGCCAGATAGAACAAGAGAGAGAGAGCCAGATAGAACAAGAAAGAGAGCCAGATAGAACAAGAGAGAGAGAGCCAGATAGAACAAGAGAAAGAGAGCCAGATAGAACAAGAGAGAGAGAGCCAGATAGAACAAGAGAGAGAGAGCCAGATAGAACAAGAGAGAGAGAGCCAGATAGAACAAGAAAGAGAGCCAGATAGAACAAGAGAGAGAGAGCCAGATAGAACAAGAGAAAGAGAGCCAGATAGAACAAGAGAGAGAGCCAGATAGAACAAGAGAGAGAGGAGCCAGATAGAACAAGAGAGAGAGAGCCAGATAGAACAAGAGAGAGAGAGCCAGATAGAACAAGAGAGAGAGAGCCAGATAGAACAAGAGAGAGAGAGCCAGATAGAACAAGAGAGAGAGAGCCAGATAGAACAAGAAAGAGAGCCAGATAGAACAAGAGAGAGAGAGCCAGATAGAACAAGAGAAAGAGAGCCAGATAGAACAAGAGAGAGAGAGCCAGATAGAACAAGAGAGAGAGAGCCAGATAGAACAAGAAAGAGAGCCAGATAGAACAAGAGAAAGAGAGCCAGATAGAACAAGAGAGAGAGAGCCAGATAGAACAAGAGAGAGAGAGCCAGATAGAACAAGAGAGAGAGAGCCAGATAGAACAAGAGAAAGAGAGCCAGATAGAACAAGAGAGAGAGAGCCAGATAGAACAAGAGAGAGAGAGCCAGATAGAACAAGAGAGAGAGAGCCAGATAGAACAAGAGAGAGAGAGCCAGATAGAACAAGAGAGAGAGAGCCAGATAGAACAAGAGAGAGAGAGCCAGATAGAACAAGAGAGAGAGAGCCAGATAGAACAAGAAAGAGAGAGAGAGCCAGATAGAACAAGAGAGAGAGCCAGATAGAACAAGAGAGAGAGCCAGATAGAACAAGAGAGAACCAGATAGAACAAGAGAGAGAGAGCCAGATAGAACAAGAGAGAGAGAGCCAGATAGAACAAGAGAGAGAGCCAGATAGAACAAGAGAGAGAGCGCCAGATAGAACAAGAGAGAGAGAGCCAGATAGAACAAGAAAGAGAGCCAGATAGAACAAGAAAGAGAGAGCCAGATAGAACAAGAGAGAGAGAGCCAGATAGAACAAGAGAGAGAGAGAGCCAGATAGAACAAGAGAGAGAGAGCCAGATAGAACAAGAGAAAGAGAGCCAGATAGAACAAGAAAGAGAGCCAGATAGAACAAGAAAGAGAGAGCCAGATAGAACAAGAGAAAGAGAGCCAGATAGAACAAGAGAGAGAGAGAGCCAGATAGAACAAGAGAGAAAGAGAGCCAGATAGAACAAGAAAGAGAGCCAGATAGAACAAGAGAGAGAGCCAGATAGAACAAGAGAGAGAGCCAGATAGAACAAGAGAGAGAGAGAGATAGAACAAGAAAGAGAGCCAGATAGAACAAGAGAGAGAGAGCCAGATAGAACAAGAGAGAGAGAGCCAGATAGAACAAGAGAGAGAGAGCCAGATAGAACAAGAGAGAGAGAGCCAGATAGAACAAGAGAGAGAGAGCCAGATAGAACAAGAGAGAGAGAGCCAGATAGAACAAGAGAGAGAGAGCCAGATAGAACAAGAAAGAGAGAGCCAGATAGAACAAGAAAGAGAGCCAGATAGAACAAGAGAGAGAGAGCCAGATAGAACAAGAGAGAGAGAGCCAGATAGAACAAGAAAGAGAGAGCCAGATAGAACAAGAAAGAGAGCCAGATAGAACAAGAAAGAGAGCCAGATAGAACAAGAAAGAGAGCCAGATAGAACAAGAGAGAGAGAGCCAGATAGAACAAGAGAGAGAGAGCCAGATAGAACAAGAGAGAGAGAGCCAGATAGAACAAGAGAGAGAGAGCCAGATAGAACAAGAGAGAGAGAGCCAGATAGAACAAGAAAGAGAGAGCCAGATAGAACAAGAGAGAGAGAGAGATAGAACAAGAAAGAGAGCCAGATAGAACAAGAGAGAGAGAGCCAGATAGAACAAGAGAGAGAGAGCCAGATAGAACAAGAGAGAGAGCCAGATAGAACAAGAGAGAGAGAGCCAGATAGAACAAGAGAGAGAGAGCCAGATAGAACAAGAGAGAGAGAGCCAGATAGAACAAGAGAAAGAGAGCCAGATAGAACAAGAAAGAGAGAGCCAGATAGAACAAGAAAGAGAGAGCCAGATAGAACAAGAGAGAGAGAGCCAGATAGAACAAGAGAGAGAGAGCCAGATAGAACAAGAGAGAGAGAGCCAGATAGAACAAGAGAGAGAGAGCCAGATAGAACAAGAGAGAGAGAGCCAGATAGAACAAGAGAGAGAGAGCCAGATAGAACAAGAAAGAGAGCCAGATAGAACAAGAGAGAGAGAGCCAGATAGAACAAGAGAGAGAGAGCCAGATAGAACAAGAGAGAGAGCCAGATAGAACAAGAAAGAGAGCCAGATAGAACAAGAAAGAGAGCCAGATAGAACAAGAAAGAGAGCCAGATAGAACAAGAAAGAGAGCCAGATAGAACAAGAGAGAGCCAGATAGAACAAGAGAGAGAGAGCCAGATAGAACAAGAGAGAGAGAGCCAGATAGAACAAGAGAGAGAGAGCCAGATAGAACAAGAGAGAGAGAGCCAGATAGAACAAGAGAGAGAGAGCCAGATAGAACAAGAGAGAGAGAGCCAGATAGAACAAGAGAGAGAGAGCCAGATAGAACAAGAGAGAGAGAGCCAGATAGAACAAGAGAGAAGAGCAGATAGAACAAGAGAGAGAGCCAGATAGAACAAGAGAGAGAGAGCCAGATAGAACAAGAGAGAGAGAGCCAGATAGAACAAGAGAGAGAGAGCCAGATAGAACAAGAGAGAGAGAGCCAGATAGAACAAGAGAGAGAGAGCCAGATAGAACAAGAGAGAGAGAGCCAGATAGAACAAGAGAGAGAGAGCCAGATAGAACAAGAGAGAGAGAGCCAGATAGAACAAGAGAGAGAGCCAGATAGAACAAGAGAGAGAGAGCCAGATAGAACAAGAGAGAGAGAGCCAGATAGAACAAGAGAGAGAGAGCCAGATAGAACAAGAGAGAGAGAGCCAGATAGAACAAGAAAGAGAGCCAGATAGAACAAGAGAGAGAGAGAGAGCCAGATAGAACAAGAAAGAGAGAGAGAGCCAGATAGAACAAGAAAGAGAGAGAGAGCCAGATAGAACAAGAAAGAGAGAGAGAGCCAGATAGAACAAGAGAGAGAGCCAGATAGAACAAGAAAGAGAGCCAGATAGAACAAGAAAGAGAGAGAGAGCCAGATAGAACAAGAAAGAGAGAGAGAGCCAGATAGAACAAGAAAGAGAGAGAGAGCCAGATAGAACAAGAAAGAGAGAGAGAGCCAGATAGAACAAGAGAGAGAGCCAGATAGAACAAGAAAGAGAGCCAGATAGAACAAGAGAGAGAGCCAGATAGAACAAGAGAGAGAGAGCCAGATAGAACAAGAGAGAGAGAGCCAGATAGAACAAGAGAGAGAGAGCCAGATAGAACAAGAGAGAGAGAGCCAGATAGAACAAGAGAGAGAGAGCCAGATAGAACAAGAGAGAGAGAGCCAGATAGAACAAGAGAGAGAGAGCCAGATAGAACAAGAAAGAGAGCCAGATAGAACAAGAGAGAGAGAGCCAGATAGAACAAGAGAGAGAGAGCCAGATAGAACAAGAGAGAGAGAGCCAGATAGAACAAGAAAGAGAGCCAGATAGAACAAGAAAGAGAGCCAGATAGAACAAGAAAGAGAGCCAGATAGAACAAGAGAGAGAGAGCCAGATAGAACAAGAGAGAGAGAGCCAGATAGAACAAGAGAGAGAGCCAGATAGAACAAGAGAGAGAGAGCCAGATAGAACAAGAAAGAGAGCCAGATAGAACAAGAGAGAGAGAGCCAGATAGAACAAGAGAGAGAGAGCCAGATAGAACAAGAGAGAGAGAGCCAGATAGAACAAGAGAGAGAGAGCCAGATAGAACAAGAGAGAGAGAGCCAGATAGAACAAGAGAAAGAGAGCCAGATAGAACAAGAGAAAGAGAGCCAGATAGAACAAGAAAGAGAGAGCCAGATAGAACAAGAAAGAGAGAGCCAGATAGAACAAGAGAGAGAGAGCCAGATAGAACAAGAGAGAGAGAGCCAGATAGAACAAGAGAGAGAGAGCCAGATAGAACAAGAGAGAGAGAGCCAGATAGAACAAGAAAGAGAGCCAGATAGAACAAGAAAGAGAGCCAGATAGAACAAGAGAGAGAGAGCCAGATAGAACAAGAAAGAGAGAGCCAGATAGAACAAGAAAGAGAGCCAGATAGAACAAGAAAGAGAGCCAGATAGAACAAGAAAGAGAGCCAGATAGAACAAGAGAGAGAGAGCCAGATAGAACAAGAGAGAGAGAGCCAGATAGAACAAGAGAGAGAGAGCCAGATAGAACAAGAGAGAGAGAGCCAGATAGAACAAGAGAGAGAGAGCCAGATAGAACAAGAAAGAGAGAGCCAGATAGAACAAGAGAGAGAGAGCCAGATAGAACAAGAGAGAGAGAGCCAGATAGAACAAGAGAGAGAGAGCCAGATAGAACAAGAGAGAGAGAGCCAGATAGAACGAGAGAGAGAGCCAGATAGAACAAGAGAGAGAGAGCCAGATAGAACAAGAGAGAGAGAGCCAGATAGAACAAGAAAGAGAGAGAGAGCCAGATAGAACAAGAAAGAGAGAGAGAGCCAGATAGAACAAGAGAGAGAGAGCCAGATAGAACAAGAGAGAGAGAGCCAGATAGAACAAGAAAGAGAGAGAGCCAGATAGAACAAGAGAGAGAGCCAGATAGAACAAGAGAGAGAGCCAGATAGAACAAGAGAGAGAGAGCCAGATAGAACAAGAGAGAGAGAGCCAGATAGAACAAGAGAGAGAGAGCCAGATAGAACAAGAGAGAGAGAGCCAGATAGAACAAGAGAGAGAGAGCCAGATAGAACAAGAGAGAGAGAGAGCCAGATAGAACAAGAGAGAGAGAGAGCCAGATAGAACAAGAGAGAGAGAGCCAGATAGAACAAGAGAGAGAGAGAGCCAGATAGAACAAGAGAGAGAGAGCCAGATAGAACAAGAGAGAGAGAGCCAGATAGAACAAGAGAGAGAGAGCCAGATAGAACAAGAGAGAGAGAGCCAGATAGAACAAGAGAGAGAGAGCCAGATAGAACAAGAGAGAGAGAGCCAGATAGAACAAGAGAGAGAGAGCCAGATAGAACAAGAGAGAGAGAGCCAGATAGAACAAGAGAGAGAGAGCCAGATAGAACAAGAGAGAGAGAGCCAGATAGAACAAGAGAGAGAGCCAGATAGAACAAGAGAGAGAGAGCCAGATAGAACAAGAGAGAGAGAGCCAGATAGAACAAGAGAGAGAGAGCCAGATAGAACAAGAGAGAGAGAGAGAGAGCCAGATAGAACAAGAGAGAGAGAGCCAGATAGAACAAGAGAGAGAGAGCCAGATAGAACAAGAGAGAGAGAGCCAGATAGAACAAGAGAGAAGAGCCAGATAGAACAAGAGAGAGAGAGCCAGATAGAACAAGAGAGAGAGAGAGCCAGATAGAACAAGAGAGAGAGAGCCAGATAGAACAAGAGAGAGAGAGCCAGATAGAACAAGAGAGAGAGCCAGATAGAACAAGAAAGAGAGAGCCAGATAGAACAAGAGAGAGAGAGCCAGATAGAACAAGAGAGAGAGAGCCAGATAGAACAAGAAAGAGAGAGAGAGCCAGATAGAACAAGAAAGAGAGAGAGAGCCAGATAGAACAAGAAAGAGAGAGAGAGCCAGATAGAACAAGAGAGAGAGATAGAACAGATAGAACCAGATAGAACAAGAGAGAGCCAGATAGAACAAGAGAGAGAGAGCCAGATAGAACAAGAGAGAGAGAGCCAGATAGAACAAGAGAGAGAGAGCCAGATAGAACAAGAGAGAGAGAGCCAGATAGAACAAGAGAGAGAGAGCCAGATAGAACAAGAGAGAGAGAGCCAGATAGAACAAGAGAGAGAGAGCCAGATAGAACAAGAGAGAGAGAGCCAGATAGAACAAGAGAGAGAGAGCCAGATAGAACAAGAGAGAGACCAGATAGAACAAGAGAGAGAGCCAGATAGAACAAGAAAGAGAGAGCCAGATAGAACAAGAAAGAGAGAGAGAGCCAGATAGAACAAGAAAGAGAGAGAGAGCCAGATAGAACAAGAGAGAGAGAGAGAGCCAGATAGAACAAGAAAGAGAGAGAGAGCCAGATAGAACAAGAGAGAGAGAGCCAGATAGAACAAGAAAGAGAGAGAGAGCCAGATAGAACAAGAAAGAGAGCCAGATAGAACAAGAAAGAGAGCCAGATAGAACAAGAGAGAGAGCCAGATAGAACAAGAGAGAACCAGATAGAACAAGAGAGAGAGAGCCAGATAGAACAAGAGAGAGAGAGCCAGATAGAACAAGAGAGAACCAGATAGAACAAGAGAGAGAGAGCCAGATAGAACAAGAGAGAGAGAGCCAGATAGAACAAGAGAGAGAGAGCCAGATAGAACAAGAGAGAGAGAGCCAGATAGAACAAGAGAGAGAGAGCCAGATAGAACAAGAGAGAGAGAGCCAGATAGAACAAGAGAGAGAGAGCCAGATAGAACAAGAGAGAGAGAGCCAGATAGAACAAGAGAGAGAGAGCCAGATAGAACAAGAGAGAGAGAGCCAGATAGAACAAGAGAAAGAGAGCCAGATAGAACAAGAGAGAGAGAGCCAGATAGAACAAGAGAGAGAGAGCCAGATAGAACAAGAGAGAGAGAGACAGATAGAACAAGAAAGAGAGAGAGAGCCAGATAGAACAAGAAAGAGAGAGAGCCAGATAGAACAAGAGAGAGAGAGAGCCAGATAGAACAAGAGAGAGAGCCAGATAGAACAAGAAAGAGAGCCAGATAGAACAAGAAAGAGAGCCAGATAGAACAAGAGAGAGAGAGCCAGATAGAACAAGAGAGAGAGAGCCAGATAGAACAAGAAAGAGAGCCAGATAGAACAAGAGAAAGAGAGCCAGATAGAACAAGAGAGAGAGAGCCAGATAGAACAAGAGAGAGAGAGCCAGATAGAACAAGAGAGAGAGAGCCAGATAGAACAAGAGAAAGAGAGCCAGATAGAACAAGAAAGAGAGCCAGATAGAACAAGAGAAAGAGAGCCAGATAGAACAAGAGAGAGAGAGCCAGATAGAACAAGAGAGAGAGAGCCAGATAGAACAAGAGAGAGAGAGCCAGATAGAACAAGAGAGAGAGAGAGCCAGATAGAACAAGAGAGAGAGCCAGATAGAACAGAGAGAGAGCCAGATAGAACGAGAGAGAGCCAGATAGAACAAGAGAGAGAGAGCCAGATAGAACAAGAAAAGAGCCAGATAGAACAAGAGAGAGAGCCAGATAGAACAAGAGAGAGAGCGCCAGATAGAACAAGAGAGAGAGAGCCAGATAGAACAAGAGAGAGAGAGCCAGATAGAACAAGAGAGAGAGAGCCAGATAGAACAAGAGAGAAAGAGAGCCAGATAGAACAAGAAAGAGAGCCAGATAGAACAAGAAAGAGAGCCAGATAGAACAAGAGAGAGAGCCAGATAGAACAAGAGAGAGAGAGAGAACAAGAAAGAGAGCCAGATAGAACAAGAAAAGAGAGCCAGATAGAACAAGAGAGAGAGAGCCAGATAGAACAAGAGAGAGAGAGCCAGATAGAACAAGAGAGAGAGAGCCAGATAGAACAAGAGAGAGAGAGCCAGATAGAACAAGAGAGAGAGAGCCAGATAGAACAAGAGAGAGAGAGAGCCAGATAGAACAAGAAAGAGAGAGAGCCAGATAGAACAAGAAAGAGAGAGAGAGCCAGATAGAACAAGAGAGAGAGAGCCAGATAGAACAAGAGAGAGAGAGCCAGATAGAACAAGAGAGAGAGAGCCAGATAGAACAAGAGAGAGACCAGATAGAACAAGAGAGAGAGAGCCAGATAGAACAAGAGAGAGAGAGCCAGATAGAACAAGAGAGAGAGCCAGATAGAACAAGAGAGAGCCAGATAGAACAAGAGAGAGAGAGCCAGATAGAACAAGAGAGAGAGCCAGATAGAACAAGAAAGAGAGAGAGAGCCAGATAGAACAAGAAAGAGAGAGAGAGCCAGATAGAACAAGAAAGAGAGAGAGAGCCAGATAGAACAAGAGAGAGAGAGAGCCAGATAGAACAAGAGAGAGAGAGCCAGATAGAACAAGAGAGAGAGAGAGCCAGATAGAACAAGAGAGAGAGAGCCAGATAGAACAAGAGAGAGAGAGCCAGATAGAACAAGAGAGAGAGCCAGATAGAACAAGAGAGAGAGAGCCAGATAGAACAAGAGAGAGAGAGCCAGATAGAACAAGAGAGAGAGAGAGCCAGATAGAACAAGAGAGAGAGAGCCAGATAGAACAAGAGAGAGAGAGCCAGATAGAACAAGAGAGAGAGAGAGCCAGATAGAACAAGAGAGAGAGAGAGCCAGATAGAACAAGAGAGAGAGAGCCAGATAGAACAAGAGAGAGAGAGAGCCAGATAGAACAAGAAAGAGAGACAGTTGGGAGATAGAAAGGGAGAGAAAAAGAGAATGAGAAAGAGAGCCAGATAGAACAAGAGAGAGAGAGCCAGATAGAACAAGAGAGAGAGAGCCAGATAGAACAAGAGAGAGAGAGCCAGATAGAACAAGAGAGAGAGAGAGCCAGATAGAACAAGAAAGAGAGCCAGATAGAACAAGAGAGAGAGCCAGATAGAACAAGAGAGAGAGAGAGATAGAACAAGAAAGAGAGCCAGATAGAACAAGAAAGAGAGCCAGATAGAACAAGAAAGAGAGCCAGATAGAACAAGAGAGAGAGACAGATAGAACAAGAGAGAGAGAGCCAGATAGAACAAGAGAGAGAGAGCCAGATAGAACAAGAGAGAGAGAGCCAGATAGAACAAGAGAGAGAGAGCCAGATAGAACAAGAGAGAGAGAGCCAGATAGAACAAGAGAGAGAGAGCCAGATAGAACAAGAGAGAGAGAGCCAGATAGAACAAGAGAGAGAGAGCCAGATAGAACAAGAGAGAGAGAGCCAGATAGAACAAGAGAGAGAGAGCCAGATAGAACAAGAGAGAGAGAGCCAGATAGAACAAGAGAGAGAGAGCCAGATAGAACAAGAGAGAGAGAGCCAGATAGAACAAGAAAGAGAGCCAGATAGAACAAGAAAGAGAGCCAGATAGAACAAGAGAGAGAGAGCCAGATAGAACAAGAGAGAGAGAGCCAGATAGAACAAGAAAGAGAGCCAGATAGAACAAGAAAGAGAGCCAGATAGAACAAGAGAGAGAGAGCCAGATAGAACAAGAGAGAGAGAGCCAGATAGAACAAGAGAGAGAGAGCCAGATAGAACAAGAGAGAGAGAGCCAGATAGAACAAGAGAGAGAGAGCCAGATAGAACAAGAAAGAGAGCCAGATAGAACAAGAGAGAGAGCCAGATAGAACAAGAGAGAGAGAGAGATAGAACAAGAAAGAGAGCCAGATAGAACAAGAAAGAGAGCCAGATAGAACAAGAAAGAGAGCCAGATAGAACAAGAAAGAGAGCCAGATAGAACAAGAGAGAGAGACAGATAGAACAAGAGAGAGAGAGCCAGATAGAACAAGAGAGAGAGAGAGCCAGATAGAACAAGAGAGAGAGAGAGCCAGATAGAACAAGAGAGAGAGAGCCAGATAGAACAAGAGAGAGAGAGCCAGATAGAACAAGAGAGAGAGCCAGATAGAACAAGAGAGAGAGAGCCAGATAGAACAAGAGAGAGAGAGAGAGCCAGATAGAACAAGAGAGAGAGAGAGCCAGATAGAACAAGAGAGAGAGAGCCAGATAGAACAAGAGAGAGAGAGCCAGATAGAACAAGAGAGAGAGAGCCAGATAGAACAAGAGAGAGAGAGCCAGATAGAACAAGAGAGAGAGAGCCAGATAGAACAAGAGAGAGAGAGCCAGATAGAACAAGAGAGAGAGAGAGCCAGATAGAACAAGAGAGAGAGAGAGCCAGATAGAACAAGAGAGAGAGAGAGCCAGATAGAACAAGAGAGAGAGAGCCAGATAGAACAAGAGAGAGAGAGAGAGCCAGATAGAACAAGAAAGAGAGACAGTTGGGAGAGATAGAAAGGGAGAGAAAAAGAGAATGAGAAAGAGAGCCAGATAGAACAAGAGAGAGAGAGCCAGATAGAACAAGAGAGAGAGAGCCAGATAGAACAAGAGAGAGAGAGCCAGATAGAACAAGAAAGAGAGAGCCAGATAGAACAAGAGAGAGAGAGCCAGATAGAACAAGAGAGAGAGAGAGCCAGATAGAACAAGAGAGAGAGAGCCAGATAGAACAAGAGAGAGAGAGCCAGATAGAACAAGAGAGAGAGAGCCAGATAGAACAAGAGAGAGAGCCAGATAGAACAAGAAAGAGAGCCAGATAGAACAAGAAAGAGAGAGAGAGCCAGATAGAACAAGAAAGAGAGAGAGAGCCAGATAGAACAAGAAAGAGAGAGAGCCAGATAGAACAAGAGAGAGAGAGCCAGATAGAACAAGAGAGAGAGAGCCAGATAGAACAAGAGAGAGAGAGCCAGATAGAACAAGAGAGAGAGAGCCAGATAGAACAAGAGAGAGAGAGCCAGATAGAACAAGAGAGAGAGAGCCAGATAGAACAAGAGAGAGAGAGCCAGATAGAACAAGAGAGAGAGAGCCAGATAGAACAAGAGAGAGAGAGCCAGATAGAACAAGAGAAAGAGAGCCAGATAGAACAAGAGAGAGAGAGCCAGATAGAACAAGAGAGAGAGAGACAGATAGAACAAGAAAGAGAGAGAGAGCCAGATAGAACAAGAAAGAGAGAGAGCCAGATAGAACAAGAGAGAGAGAGAGCCAGATAGAACAAGAGAGAGAGAGCCAGATAGAACGAGAGAGAGAGCCAGATAGAACGAGAGAGAGAGCCAGATAGAACGAGAGAGAGAGCCAGATAGAACAAGAGAGAGAGCCAGATAGAACAAGAAAGAGAGCCAGATAGAACAAGAGAGAGAGAGCCAGATAGAACAAGAGAAAGAGAGCCAGATAGAACAAGAGAGAGAGAGCCAGATAGAACAAGAGAGAGAGAGCCAGATAGAACAAGAGAGAGAGAGCCAGATAGAACAAGAGAGAGAGAGCCAGATAGAACAAGAAAGAGAGCCAGATAGAACAAGAAAGAGAGCCAGATAGAACAAGAGAGAGAGAGCCAGATAGAACAAGAAAGAGAGCCAGATAGAACAAGAGAGAGAGAGCCAGATAGAACAAGAGAGAGAGAGCCAGATAGAACAAGAGAGAGAGAGCCAGATAGAACAAGAAAGAGAGCCAGATAGAACAAGAAAGAGAGCAGATAGAACAAGAGAGAGAGAGCCAGATAGAACAAGAAAGAGAGCCAGATAGAACAAGAGAGAGAGAGCCAGATAGAACAAGAGAGAGAGAGCCAGATAGAACAAGAGAGAGAGAGCCAGATAGAACAAGAGAGAGAGAGCCAGATAGAACAAGAGAAAGAGAGCCAGATAGAACAAGATAGAACAAGAACAAGAGAGAGAGAGCCAGATAGAACAAGAGAGAGAGAGCCAGATAGAACAAGAGAGAGAGAGCCAGATAGAACAAGAGAGAGAGAGAGCCAGATAGAACAAGAGAGAGAGAGCCAGATAGAACAAGAGAGAGAGAGCCAGATAGAACAAGAGAGAGAGAGCCAGATAGAACAAGAGAAAGAGAGCCAGATAGAACAAGAGAGAGAGCCAGATAGAACAAGAGAGAGAGCCAGATAGAACAAGAGAGAGAGAGAGATAGAACAAGAAAGAGAGCCAGATAGAACAAGAAAGAGAGCCAGATAGAACAAGAGAGAGAGACAGATAGAACAAGAGAGAGAGAGCCAGATAGAACAAGAGAGAGAGAGCCAGATAGAACAAGAGAGAGAGAGCCAGATAGAACAAGAGAGAGAGAGCCAGATAGAACAAGAGAGAGAGAGCCAGATAGAACAAGAGAGAGAGAGCCAGATAGAACAAGAGAGAGAGAGCCAGATAGAACAAGAGAGAGAGAGCCAGATAGAACAAGAGAGAGAGAGCCAGATAGAACAAGAGAAGAGAGCCAGATAGAACAAGAGAGAGAGAGCCAGATAGAACAAGAGAGAGAGAGCCAGATAGAACAAGAGAGAGAGAGCCAGATAGAACAAGAAAGAGAGCCAGATAGAACAAGAGAGAGAGCCAGATAGAACAAGAGAGAGAGCGCCAGATAGAACAAGAGAGAGAGAGCCAGATAGAACAAGAGAGAGAGAGCCAGATAGAACAAGAGAGAGAGAGCCAGATAGAACAAGAGAGAGAGAGCCAGATAGAACAAGAGAGAGAGAGAGAGCCAGATAGAACAAGAGAGAGAGAGAGAGCCAGATAGAACAAGAGAGAGAGAGCCAGATAGAACAAGAGAGAGAGAGCCAGATAGAACAAGAGAGAGAGAGAGAGCCAGATAGAACAAGAGAGAGAGAGCCAGATAGAACAAGAGAGAGAGAGCCAGATAGAACAAGAGAGAGAGAGCCAGATAGAACAAGAGAGAGAGAGCCAGATAGAACAAGAGAGAGAGAGCCAGATAGAACAAGAGAGAGAGAGAGCCAGATAGAACAAGAGAGAGAGAGAGAGCCAGATAGAACAAGAGAGAGAGCCAGATAGAACAAGAGAGAGAGAGCCAGATAGAACAGAGAGAGAGAGAGCCAGATAGAACAAGAGAGAGAGAGCCAGATAGAACAAGAGAGAGAGCCAGATAGAACAAGAGAGAGAGAGCCAGATAGAACAAGAAAGAGAGCCAGATAGAACAAGAGAGAGAGAGCCAGATAGAACAAGAAAGAGAGAGAGCCAGATAGAACAAGAGAGAGAGCCAGATAGAACCAGATAGAACAAGAGAGAGAGAGCCAGATAGAACAAGAGAGAGAGAGCCAGATAGAACGAGAGAGAGAGCCAGATAGAACAAGAGAGAGAGAGCCAGATAGAACAAGAAAGAGAGCCAGATAGAACAAGAGAGAGAGAGCCAGATAGAACGAGAGAGAGAGCCAGATAGAACAAGAGAGAGAGCCAGATAGAACAAGAGAGAACAAGAACAAGAGAGAGAGAGCCAGATAGAACAAGAGAGAGAGAGCCAGATAGAACAAGAGAGAGAGAGCCAGATAGAACAAGAAAGAGAGCCAGATAGAACAAGAGAGAGAGAGCCAGATAGAACAAGAGAGAGAGAGCCAGATAGAACAAGAGAGAGAGCCAGATAGAACAAGAGAGAGAGAGCCAGATAGAACAAGAGAGAGAGAGCCAGATAGAACAAGAGAAGAGAGCCAGATAGAACAAGAGAGAGAGAGCCAGATAGAACAAGAGAGAGAGAGCCAGATAGAACAAGAGAGAGAGAGAGCCAGATAGAACAAGAGAGAGAGAGCCAGATAGAACAAGAGAGAGAGAGCAAGAACAAGAGAGAGAGAGCCAGATAGAACAAGAGAGAGAGAGAGAGCCAGATAGAACAAGAGAGAGAGAGCCAGATAGAACAAGAGAGAGAGAGCCAGATAGAACAAGAGAGAGAGAGCCAGATAGAACAAGAGAGAGAGAGCCAGATAGAACAAGAGAGAGAGAGCCAGATAGAACAAGAGAGAGAGAGCCAGATAGAACAAGAGAGAGAGAGCCAGATAGAACAAGAGAGAGAGAGCCAGATAGAACAAGAGAGAGAGCCAGATAGAACAAGAGAGAGAGAGAGCCAGATAGAACAAGAGAGAGAGAGAGCCAGATAGAACAAGAGAGAGAGAGCCAGATAGAACAAGAGAGAGAGAGCCAGATAGAACAAGAGAGAGAGAGCCAGATAGAACAAGACAGATAGAACAAGAGAGAGAGAGCCAGATAGAACAAGAGAGAGAGAGCCAGATAGAACAAGAGAGAGAGAGCGAGATAGAACAAGAGAGAGAGAGCCAGATAGAACAAGAGAGAGAGAGCCAGATAGAACAAGAAAGAGAGAGATAGAACCAGATAGAACAAGAGAGAGAGAGCCAGATAGAACAAGAGAGAGAGAGCCAGATAGAACAAGAGAGAGAGAGCCAGATAGAACAAGAGAGAGAGAGAGCCAGATAGAACAAGAGAGAGAGAGCCAGATAGAACAAGAAAGAGAGCCAGATAGAACAAGAGAGAGAGCCAGATAGAACAAGAGAGAGAGCGCCAGATAGAACAAGAGAGAGAGAGCCAGATAGAACAAGAGAGAGAGAGCCAGATAGAACAAGAGAGAGAGAGCCAGATAGAACAAGAGAGAGAGAGCCAGATAGAACAAGAGAGAGAGAGCCAGATAGAACAAGAGAGAGAGAGCCAGATAGAACAAGAGAGAGAGAGCCAGATAGAACAAGAAAGAGAGAGAGCCAGATAGAACAAGAGAGAGAGAGCCAGATAGAACAAGAGAGAGAGAGCCAGATAGAACAAGAGAGAGAGAGCCAGATAGAACAAGAGAAGAGAGCCAGATAGAACAAGAGAGAGAGAGAGAGAGCCAGATAGAACAAGAGAGAGAGAGCCAGATAGAACAAGAAAGAAGCCAGAGAACAAGAAAGAGAGCCAGATAGAACAAGAGAGAGAGACAGATAGAACAAGAGAGAGAGAGCCAGATAGAACAAGAGAGAGAGAGCCAGATAGAACAAGAGAGAGAGAGCCAGATAGAACAAGAGAGAGAGAGCCAGATAGAACAAGAACCAGATAGAACAAGAGAGAGAGAGCCAGATAGAACAAGAGAGAGAGAGCCAGATAGAACAAGAGAGAGAGAGCCAGATAGAACAAGAGAGAGAGAGCCAGATAGAACAAGAGATAGAGAGCCAGATAGAACAAGAGAGAGCCAGATAGAACAAGAGAGAGAGAGCCAGATAGAACAAGAGAGAGAGAGCCAGATAGAACAAGAAAGAACAGATAGAACAAGAGAGAGAGCCAGATAGAACAAGAGAGAGAGAGCCAGATAGAACAAGAGAGAGAGAGCCAGATAGAACAAGAGAGAGAGAGCCAGATAGAACAAGAGAGAGAGAGCCAGATAGAACAAGAGAGAGAGAGAGCCAGATAGAACAAGAGAGAGAGAGAGAGCCAGATAGAACAAGAGAGAGAGAGAGCCAGATAGAACAAGAGAGAGAGAGAGCCAGATAGAACAAGAGAGAGAGAGCCAGATAGAACAAGAGAGAGAGAGCCAGATAGAACAAGAGAGAGAGAGCCAGATAGAACAAGAGAGAGAGAGCCAGATAGAACAAGAGAGAGAGAGCCAGATAGAACAAGAGAGAGAGAGCCAGATAGAACAAGAGAGAGAGAGCCAGATAGAACAAGAGAGAGAGAGAGAGCCAGATAGAACAAGAGAGAGAGCCAGATAGAACAAGAGAGAGAGAGCCAGATAGAACAAGAGAGAGAGAGCCAGATAGAACAAGAGAGAGAGAGCCAGATAGAACAAGAAAGAGAGAGAGCCAGATAGAACAAGAGAGAGCCAGATAGAACAAGAGAGAGAGAGCCAGATAGAACAAGAGAAAGAGAGCCAGATAGAACAAGAGAGAGAGAGAGCCAGATAGAACAAGAGAGAGAGAGCCAGATAGAACAAGAGAGAGAGAGCCAGATAGAACAAGAGAGAGAGAGCCAGATAGAACAAGAGAGAGAGAGCCAGATAGAACAAGAGAGAGAGCCAGATAGAACAAGAGAGAGAGAGCCAGATAGAACAAGAGAGAGAGAGCCAGATAGAACAAGAGAGAGAGCCAGATAGAACAAGAGAGAGAGCCAGATAGAACAAGAGAGAGAGAGCCAGATAGAACAAGAGAGAGAGAGCCAGATAGAACAAGAGAGAGAGAGCCAGATAGCCAGATAGAACAAGAGAGAGAGAGAGCCAGATAGAACAAGAGAGAGAGAGCCAGATAGAACAAGAGAAGAGAGCCAGATAGAACAAGAGAGAGAGAGCCAGATAGAACAAGAGAGAGAGAGCCAGATAGAACAAGAGAGAGAGCCAGATAGAACAAGAGAGAGAGAGCCAGATAGAACAAGAGAGAGAGAGCCAGATAGAACAAGAGAGAGAGAGCCAGATAGAACAAGAGAGAGAGAGCCAGATAGAACAAGAGAGAGAGAGCCAGATAGAACAAGAGAGAGAGAGCCAGATAGAACAAGAGAGAGAGAGCCAGATAGAACAAGAGAGAGAGCCAGATAGAACAAGAGAGAGAGCCAGATAGAACAAGAGAGAGAGCCAGATAGAACAAGAGAGAGAGCCAGATAGAACAAGAGAGAGAGAGAGCCACAAGAGAGAGAGCCAGATAGAACAAGAGAGAGAGAGCCAGATAGAACAAGAAGTCGAGAGCCAGATAGAACAAGAGAGAGGGAGATAGAACAACAAAGAGAGCCAGATAGAACAAGAGAGAGAGAGAGATCCAGATAGAACAAGAAAGAGAGAGAGCCAGATAGAACAAGAGAGAAAGACAGTTGGGAGAGATAGAAAGGGAGAGAAAAAGAGAATGAGAAAGAGAGCCAGATAGAACAATTGACCGTGGACAGAAAGAAAATAGACTGAGGCTAGCTCTGTGTACGTTAGTGAGGAATAGTGGCATAGAACTGTACTAAGGAGCAGTGAAGACCGAGAGGAGTTGGTCCACAGATATACACTGAGTAAATAAAATATTAACACCTGCTCTTTCCATGACATAGACTGACCAGGTGAAAGCTATGATCCCTTATTGATGTCACTTGTGTAGATGATTTTTAAGCCTGGAGACAATTGAGACATGGATTGTGTATGTGTGTGTGTGTGTGTGTGTGTGTGTGTGTGTGTGTGCCATTCAGAGGATGACTGCCTTTGAACAGGGACTGGTAGTAGGTGCCAGGCGCACCGGTTCATGACAAGAATTGCAATGCTCCCGGGTAAGACAGGGAGAGTGAGGAGACAGAAGCCTAGAGGTTTAGACGCCGGGTAACACCTGCTCTGGCCTGAACTCCCACCACCTCTGAACCCCAGTCACCCCCACCCCAAAGGTCACTCAGCCCTAACCACCAAGTCAAACAGTGACTGACATGGAGGGATCAGACACAGAGACTTACTAATGCGCGCACACTCCATTCTGTAGACTGTGTGTGTAGGTCTGTGTCTGACACGGAGTTGAGATCAGGTTTCCTCTCAACATCTCCAGATGGGATGATGAACCTGACATCCCAACAGATCACACACACACACACACACGCACGCACGCACACACGCACGCACGCACGCACGCACACACGCACACACGCACACACGCACGCACACACACACACACACACGCACGCACGCACGCACACGCACACACACGCACGCACACACGTATAGAGTGCAGACGGCATTGTGAAGCAGTCTCGTTGCTGGTAGTATTAGATTTGTAGTCGTCCACTGAACCGGAGCAGCACAGCGGACTGATGACATGTCTGAGAGGAAGGGAAGAGAGGAGGATACAAGTGTGAGGAGTGTTCCCTTTCTCCCTTTCCATCTCTCTCTCTGGGTGGGTTTCGCCATCTCTTCGTCTGCCAGGTGCGTTGTCGCCAGGGAGACAAGATGACTGTGGCTCCGTCGCTGAAGAACAGTCGTTCTTCTGATGTCACTTACATAGAAATACACAACACAGAGACTATACAATAGGGAGTCTCTTTCACACACACACCCTCTCTTTCACATTTAATATTGAGAGACACATTCAACGACAACAAGGTCAATTCCGGATTCATTCTTTAATTTCCTCTGATCAGACATGTCAGAAGTGATTGTGACACGGTTGGGATGAAAACAAAACAAGTAGATGCATTACTAACACACTGGAACACACGCAACGCTCAGACACAATGGTGTGTGTGCAGGAGAGTGCACAGGGATAGAGGGATACAGTAGGGTGGATAGAAGTCATGTGATCATGTAGTTAAATATATAGGGGATAGAGGGATACAGTTGGGTGGATAGAAGTCATGTGATCAAGTAGTTTATATAGTGGATAGAGGGATACAGTTGGGTGGATAGAAGTCATGTGATCATGTAGTTTATATAGTGGATAGAGGGATACAGTTGGGTGGATAGAAGTCATGTGATCAAGTAGTTTATATAGTGGATAGAGGGATACAGTAGGGTGGATAGAAGTCATGTGATCAAGTAGTTTATATAGTGGATAGAGGGATACAGTAGGGTTTGATAAGTCATGTGAGCAAGTAGTTTATATAGTGAATAGAGGGATACAGTTGGGTGGATAGAAGTCATGTGATCATGTAGTTTATATAGTGGAGAGGGATACAGTAGATGGGATACAGTAGTATCGGGGATAGAGACTGGTTGGGTGGTGATGGGGCAGACTAGGGCTTTGTAAGAGGGGTGAGCTGGTTGGGTGGTGATGGGGCGGACTAGTGGCTTTGTAAGAGGGGTGAGCTGGTTGGGTGGTGATGGGGCAGACTAGTGGCTTTGTAAGAGGGGTGAGCTGGTTGGGTGGTGATGGGGCAGACTAGTGGCTTTGTGGTGAAGAGGGGTGAGCTGGTTGGGTGGTGATGGGGCAGACTAGTGGCTTTGTAAGAGGGGTGAGCTGGTTGGGTGGTGATGGGGCAGACTAGTGGCTTTGTAAGAGGGGTGAGCTGGTTGGGTGGTGATGGGGCGGACTAGTGGCTTTGTAAGAGGGGTGAGCTGGTTGGGTGGTGATGGGGCAGACTAGTGGCTTTGTAAGAGGGGAGCTGGTTGGGTGGTGATGGGGCAGACTAGTGGCTTTGTAAGAGGGGTGAGCTGGTTGGGTGGTGATGGGATGGGGCAGACTAGTGGCTTTGTAAGAGGAGAGCTGGTTGGGTGGTGATGGGGCGGACTAGTGGCTGGTGAGCTGGTTGGGTGGTGATGGGGTGGACTAGTGGCTTTGTAAGAGGGGTGAGCTGGTTGGGTGGTGATGGGGCAGACTAGTGGCTTTGTAAGAGGGGTGAGCTGGTTGGGTGGTGATGGGGCAGACTAGTGGCTTTGTGGTGATGGGGCGGACTAGGGCTTTGTAGGGAGGTGAGCTGGTTGGGTGGTGGTGCGTGTTGGTAATGATAGTGGTTCAGTCTGAGGATATCTTCAGCTCTGGGCCTGCATTGGTTCTGGTGGACTCCGCCTAGGCTTAAACTCTCTGTCTCTGCATGTATTCATGCGTCTCCAACATGGCGAACAGTTGCACTTCTCCTACTGCAGCTGCGTGATGGAGCTACTGCGTGGTGGAGCTACTGCACTGTACTCTTTAGGAAGTGCTACCGTTGTCCTCCTCCCTCTTGGTAGTAGAGATAGACATGCAGTGGAGTGGGGTGGGGGAGAAGGGGTGTAGGTACTGTAGGTGGGATCTTACGAAGGAGTAACGGGTTTGGGGGTCAGTGGGGGAGAAGGGTGTTGGGCTAAGGGGTGTCCATCTCTCTCAGGGTTGTCTGGTTGTCTTGTGTTCCTGGTTCTGGTCAGGTTGCGGTTCTGTTTCTACCTCGAGTCGGGGTTGCGATCTCTGGTGCTTCCTCTCCTCTCCTCTCATTTGCAGTCGATAAAGGGTTGATAAACCGTAATGCCACAGCACCTCACTCTTAGCCCCAGTCCTCAACTTGTTCTGGAACAACAGGATAAAAAGAGAGAGAATGTGAGAGAGGGAGAGGGGGTAGAGGAGGGAGGAGGGAGAGAGAGAGAAGGGAGGAGGGAGGTAGAGAGAGAAGGGAGGAGGGAGGTAGAGAGAGAGGGGAGGAGGGAGGTAGAGAGAGAGGGGAGGAGGGAGGTAGAGAGAGAGGGGAGGAGGGAGGTAGAGAGAGAGGGGAGGAGGGAGGTAGAGAGAGAGGGGAGGAGGGAGGTAGAGAGAGAGGGGAGGAGGGAGGTAGAGAGAGAGGGGGAGGAGGGAGGTAGAGAGAGAGAGGGAGGAGGGAGGTAGAGAGAGAGGGGAGGAGGGAGGTAGAGAGAGAGGGGAGGAGGGAGGTAGAGAGAGAGAGGGGAGGAGGGAGAGAGAGAGGAGAGAGGGAGGAGGGGGAGGTAGAGAGAGAGGAGGAGGGAGGAGAGGAGGTAGAGAGAGGTAGAGAGAGAGGAGGGAGGTAGAGAGAGAGAGGGAGGAGGGAGGTAGAGAGAGAGGGGAGGAGGGAGGTAGAGAGAGAGAGGGGAGGAGGGAGAGAGAGAGAGAGGGGAGGGGAGGTAGAGAGAGAGAGGGAGGAGGGAGGTAGAGAGAGAGGGGAGGAGGGAGGTAGAGAGAGAGAGGAGGAGGGAGGTAGAGAGAGAGAGAGGAGGTAGAGAGAGAGGGGAGGGAGGTAGAGAGAGAGAGGGGAGGAGGGAGGTAGAGAGAGAGGGGAGGAGGGAGGTAGAGAGAGAGGGAGGAGGGAGGTAGAGAGAGAGGGGGAGGAGGGAGGTAGAGAGAGGGAGGAGGGAGGTAGAGAGAGAGGGGAGGAGGGAGGTAGAGAGAGAGAGGGAGGAGGGAGGAGAGAGAGAGAGAGGGGAGGGGGAGGTAGAGAGAGGGGAGGAGGGAGGTAGAGAGAGAGAGGGAGGAGGGAGGTAGAGAGAGAGAGGGAGGAGGAGGTAGAGAGAGAAGGAGGAGGGAGGTAGAGAGGGGAGGGGAGGTAGAGAGAGAGGGGGAGGAGGGAGGTAGAGAGAGAGGGAGGAGGGAGGTAGAGAGAGAGGGGAGGAGGGAGGTAGAGAGAGAGGGAGGAGGGAGGCAGAGAGAGAGGGGAGGAGGGAGGTAGAGAGAGAGGGAGGAGGGAGGTAGAGAGAGGGGAGGAGGGAGGTAGAGAGAGAGAGGAGGAGGGAGGTAGAGAGAGAGGGGGAGGAGGGAGGTAGAGAGAGAGGGAGGAGGGAGGGGAGAGAGAGAGGGAGGAGGGAGGTAGAGAGAGAGAGGAGGAGGGAGGTAGAGAGAGAGAGGGGAGGAGGGAGGTAGAGAGAGAGGGGAGGAGGGAGGTAGAGAGAGAGGGGAGGAGGGAGGTAGAGAGAGAGAGGGGAGGAGGGAGGAGAAGAGAGAGAGGGAGGAGGGAGGTAGAGAGAGAGAGGGGAGGAGGGAGGTAGAGAGAGAAGGGAGGAGGGAGGTAGAGAGAGAGGGGAGGAGGGAGGTAGAGAGAGAGGGAAGGAGGGGATTTCATATTAGTGATAACTCTTGCCACAAATCCCCAACACATCACCCTCCCGGTCAATCCCCAACACATCACCCTCCCGGTCAATCCCAAACACATCACCCTCCCGGTCAATCCCAAACACATCACCCTCCCGGTCAATCCCAAACACATCACCCTCCCGGTCAATCCCAAACACATCACCCTCCCGGTCAATCCCAAACACATCACCCTCCCGGTCAATCCCAAACACATCACCCTCCCGGTCAATCCCAACACATCACCCTCCCGGTCAATCCCCAACACATCACCCTCCCGGTCAATCCCCAACACATCACCCTCCCGGTCAATCCCAACACATCACCCTCCCGGTCAATCCCCAACACATCACCCTCCCGGTCAATCCCCAACACATCACCCTCCCGGTCAATCCCAACACATCACCCTCCCGGTCAATCCCCAACACATCACCCTCCCTGTCAATCCCAACACATCACCCTCCCGGTCAATCCCCAACACATCACCCTCCCTGTCAATCTCCAACACATCACCCTCCCTGTCAATCCCCAACACATCACCCTCCCTGTCAATCCCCAACAGAGGGAGAGAGGGAGGGGGGGAGGGAGAGAGGGAGGGAGGGACGGGGGAGGGAGGGACGGGGGGAGGGAGGGAGGGAGAGAGAGAGGGAGGGACGGGGAGGGGGTGAGGGACGGGGGAGGGAGAGAGGGACGGGGGGAGGGAGGGAGGGAGGGAGGGAAAGAGGGAGGGGGAGTAGATTGATTTGTGTTCTAGATTAGATTCATCCATGTCGGTGCTCCCTATAGCTGTCCAACAGCAAGCAATTCATTCTACACACTAGACTAACACTTCATTCTACACACTAGACTACACAGACAACACACTCTATACTACCATGATACCAGTCATTACAGATGAACAACATTTACTCTACCCAACCTAACAGACAACACACTCTATACTACCATGATACCAGTCATTACAGATGAACAACATTTACTCTACCCAACCTAACAGACAACACACTCTATACTACCATGATACCA